>NC_065550.1:37971517-38162882 GCF_022605725.1 Anthonomus grandis grandis | reverse complement strand
CACATCTCGTGAGAGTGTTCAATAAGCAGCTAAAATCACTGTTAAGATTTAAAAAAAAATCACGACGAGTCCCTAAAATCAGCTTGACAAACTTAAACTTTATTTACCAAAAAAAAAAAAAAACAAAATCATTTTCAGTGGAAAAGGTTCGATTCCAATTATCGGATCGTCGTATCCCATTCATGGCCGCTGGGTTTTCAATTATTTCAATAACAATCTCCGGCAAATTGCACATGTGACCCGACGACACACTAAAAAAAAACAACAAAAATTTGTACCTCGCTCCCCTTAGTGAAAATAAGGGAAATTGAAAAAAGCGAACAAAAGACCTCCCTTAAAATGAAAAACTACACGTAAAATGAAACAATAATGCTTCAGGATTTATATTGTTTTTAACGTTAACGCGTATATATTAACGTCGATCGATCTCTAACGTTAAAAGAGTAAGTGCCCCAATAATAAGCTATTTATCTTAGAAGAGTGTAGTACTCCTCCATCGGGGGGGGGAGGTATGCGAGAAGCAATAGCTGTCACGTTCCATTGAATCTGCTTTTTGTATCAATAAAAGGACTTTTCTGGGATTTTCTTTTCGTTCTTGTTATTGCGAAAAATAAATAGCACTTTTTTTAGGGAGACCTCGCCGCCGTTAAGTTGATACAGTATACGTTATAACTAAGAAGTTGTTCATTTTCTAAATCACTGCAATGATCACTTTACGAGGAAACAAATCACTAAGAAGAAAAATAATTTATTTAATTTTTCTTGGCTTCAGTAAAATAAAAATATATATCACAATAGTGGTTATCATCACATATCTTGTACACGTAGAAAAAAATATAAAAAAAATATATTGAAATATTGAAAACCCATGTTCCCTTATTGGCTTAAACATATTTATTATTTGAGAGTGATTTTACAAATTCGCCTTTTAAAGTAATAAATAAATTATCTAAATATTAGTGATATATTATTAATAAATTATTAGTGATTTTAGTGACCAAAAACCTTAGTAAGCTAAATCACAGTAGTGCATTTATAATAGAAAAAAAAATCTTAATCCTTACAGAGATTTGTATTGACTGGATGTTTCTCATATTGTTGAAAGTATGAAATATTTATTACTACTGTGATTGAGGGAAAACTCCTTACTTATCGGCATTAGTTTTTTTTTGTCTCAACTTGAAGAGGATAAAAGATTTATCACGACTGTGATTTAAATTTGTGAATAAATAAAATCAATTGTTTTCAAATTCGAGGAAATATAATTTAACGACTTTTAGATTTGTTTGTTAATTTGTAAAATATTTATTTAAGGAATTATTTTTAAAAAAAATCATCAGTGGAGAAAATGGAATTTTTTAATGTTTCCATGTCAACGTAAAAAATATCCCGAAATAAATGACAATTTATTCTGGAAGCTTGAAATATATGAAAGTCCACTTTAATTGCCTGGAAAATCGGGGAAAATTACCCAAATTGCGTGAAGTAAACAAAAAATTTATTCCAGGAAGGTAAATGAAAAACTCACATCAGCTACCTGGAAAACTAGGAAAATATAACCCAAACTGCCTGAGGAATAAATAATAATTTATCATAGGAACTTAAAACAAAGGAATTGCCTGGAAAACTAGAAAAAATTACCCCAACTGTCTGAAGTAAATGACAATTTATTCTAGGAGCTTAAAACATATAAAGATCCACTTCAATAACCTGGAAAATTCGGAAAAAAAAAACACTCAAACTGCCTCAAATAAAAACAAATATTCGAGAAGAAAAACCGATTCAACTTCCTGGAAAACTAGAAAAATATAACCCAAACTGCCTGGAATGAACGACAATTTATTATAAGAGCCTAAAACAAAGGAAAACTCACTTAAACTTACTAGAAAAAAAATAGCCAACTGCCTGGAAGAAACGATATTTTATTCTGGGAACTTGCAACACGTGAAAAACTACTGTAATTACCTTGAAAACTGAAATAATTACCCAAATTGCATAAAATAAATAAAAATTATTTCAGGAATTTGAAGCTATGTGCATAAACCAAAAACCATCACAACTACCTGAAAAAACTGGGCAATTTGCCCGATATTTGCCTGGAAGATGACAATTTAATTGAGGATCTTAAGACTACTTTAACTGCCTGAAAAAAATTATACAAACTGCCTGGAATGAATGATAATTTATTCTAGGAACTTAAAACAAAAGAAAACTTCTTGGCAAACTGGAAAAAATTATCCCAATTGCCTGGAATAAATTATAATTCTTAAAACATTTAAAAATCCACTTTAATTGCCTAGAAAATTGTAAAAAAATATCCAAATTGGATAAAATTAATAAAAATATTATTCACGTGAAAAACTTATTCAACTGCCTAGAAAACTAGGAAAATCTGACTCAAACTACTTGGAATAAATGATAATTTATTCTTAGAACTTAAAATAAAGAAAAATCTACTTCAACTGTTTGGAAAACTGTAAAAAATGACCTCAACTGCCTGGAATAAATGGAGATTTATTTGAGGTGCTTGAGACCAATGACATACTACTTTAATTGCCTGGAAAATAGGGAAAAAGGCCAAAATTGTGTGAAGTAAATAAAAATTTATTCCAGGAACTTGAAGCTCATGAAAAACCCTTTCAAGTACCTGAAATACCTGAAAAAATTGGACAACTAGGAAAATATAACCAATATTGCTTGGAATAAATTATAATTGATTAAAAGAATTTAAAATAAAGGAAAACCCACTGCAAATGCATGGAAAACTGGGAAAAAAGACCTAACTGTCTGGAAGAAATGATAATTTATTCTAATAATTTGAAACACATGAAAATTTTTTTTTTAATTTTTTTGAATTTTTGAAAATCTACTGCAATTGCCTTGAAAACTGGAAAAATTTCTTAAATTGCATAAAATAAATAAAAATTTATTCCAGGAGTTTGAAGCCACGTGCTTAAACCCAAAACCACTACAACTACCTGAAAAACTGGTCAATTGGCCCGATATTTGCCTGGAAGTAATGACAATTTAATCCAGGATCTTAAAACCACTTAAACTGCCTGAAAAATTTGGAAAAAATTATACAACTTCTTGGAAAACTGAAAGAAATTATCCCAATTGCCTGGAATAAATTATACCTTTTTTAAACATTTAAAAACCCACTTTAATTGCCTAGAAAATTGTGAAAAAATATCCAAATTGGATGAAATTAATAAAAATTTATTCACGTGAAAAACTTACTAGAAAACTAGGAAAATCTGATTCAAACTGTAAGAAATGACGTAAAAAATGACCTCAACTGCCTGGAATAAATGGAGATTTATTTGAGGTGCTTGAGACCAATGGCATACTACTTTAATTGCCTGGAAAATTGGAAAAAAAATACCCAAATTGTGTGAAGTAAATAAAAATTTATTCCAGGAACTTGAAGCTCATAAAAAACCCTTTCAAGTACCTGGAATACCTGAAAAAATTACCCCAATTCCCTGGAAGAAGTAAAAATGTATGTTAGTATTTTTAAATATATTAAAATTCACTTCAACTGCCTTAAAAATTTGGAAAAAAGTCTTAAATTACGTGAATTAAAAAAAATATTCCAGGAGCTTGAAGGACATGAAAAACTCATTCAGCTACTTGGAAAACTAAGAAAATATGATCAAAACTGCCTGAAATAAATAACAATTTATTAAAAGAATTTTAAATAAAGGAAAACTCACTACAAATGCGTGGAAAATTGGGAAAAAGACCTAACTGCCTGGAAGAAATGATAATTTATTTTAATAACTTGAAATATATGGAAAACTCATTTTAATTACCTGGAAAGCTGGTAAAACGTGACTTCAACTGCCTGGAATAAATGGCAGTTTATTCTAGGAACTTAAAAGACATAAAAACTTACTGTAATTAAATATTGTTGTGAATGTAATTGAAAAAAAAAATTATTACAGAAGTTTAAACCACATACTCATTAAACTACCTGGAAAAATAGAAAATATGATTCACACTACCTGCATAAATGATAATTTATTCTAGGAATTTAAAACACATGAAAACCCACTTTTGTTTTCTGGAAAATCGGGATAAATTACCCCAATAGCGTGACATTAAAAAATTTTTTTTCAGGAGCTAAAAACACACATAGAAACCGATTCATCTATATGCAAAACTAAGAAAACATGCCCCAAACTGCCTGGAATATATCACAATTTATTTGAAGAATTAAAAAAAAAAGAAAAACGTACCTTATATGCCTGGAAACTGGAAGAACTGACTCCAACTGCCTGAAATAAATTTTAATTTGGTCCAGGAACTTAAAACAAAGGAAAACTTATTTGAACCTCCTAAAAAAATAGGAAAAATGAGTCCAACTACTTTGAACAAATGACACTTTATCCTAAGAGCTTGAAACAAATAAAAACCGAGTTAAGCTATCTGGAAAACTAGGGAAAACGACCCAAATTGCTTGAAACAAAAAAAAATTATTCCAGGAGCTTAAAACACTTGAAAAAAAACTATTTCAACTAGCTGTAAGACTAGGAAAGCATGACCCAAACTGCATGAAACAAATAACATTTTATTCTAGGAACTTCAAATAAAAGATACGTTACTTCAATTGCTTGAAAAACTCGAAAAAATTACTGCAACTGCCTGGAATAAATTACAATTTACTCTAAGAACCTAAAACAGAGAAATACCCACGTAAACTATGTGGAAAACTGAAAAATGCCTGGAATAAATGAAGATTTATGCTAAACTAGTAACAATTTTTTTAATACTCGATATCAACACAATAACATCTAACATCAATAACGAAATTATACAATACGACAGCTTAACCGAAAAAGATACTTATATTGGCATTTTGTAAACCTAAATCTAAACCTATAATAGGTCCTGATTTAATTCTATAATATGGTATGGTATAATATTTTAAGAAAAAACTTAAACAGCAAGCAATACCTTATGTATGGATCAAAAGTAAATTTAAAAAAGTGATAAAGATGATATTAAAATTGTACTAAGGGTTTATGGTAGAAATATTGCAAAAAATTGTATTTTTTCTTGGCTGAAATAGCTTGAGTGATATAATACAATTTAATCACAGTTGTAGTAGTGATTATCAAAGAGTTATCATTACACGTAAAAAAATGTTATTTTGTTTCTTATTGGCAATTTTAAAAATAGATCATTGCTGTGATTTAGAGCATCTTGTTGACCAACCTTACTATTAAATTCACAATGCTGATTTCAGAAAATCCGACTGTTTTTTTTTCCCATTTTGGTTCAATATAGTAAAGAATTTTTAATATCCCTGGACATTACGTAGTGGCAGGTGAGAGGGAAGGGAGGAGGGAGGCGGCCGAAGGAGTAAAAATGCGAAAAAACGTAGCTCGCACGTTCCGGTGCACCCCCTTTGCCCCCCCCACACCCTCCTGTTCACTCCCGGGGGAATATCGAGCCCCCCCCTCTGGACCAAAGAAGGGAGAGGGGGGGTCTCAAGGCGACGACGCCAAAGAAAGAATGAAAATAAACGACGGTAAAAACGGCGATTATAAAGTTTATTTTGCCGGTTTTTCGCCGCCTTTTTTAATTCGCGAGATGTGTTTATTAAATTTTTAGGATCTACGAACACGCCCCGGTTCTTTTCGATTTAATTAGATCCAGTTTTTGGCATATTAGTGCTTCGTTCAGTACGTGTTAATTTAGCGAGGAGTCATGGGGTTTTTACCGTTTTGAAACATGATTATGGGAACATACTCTTGACTGCCTGGACGTAGTGAAAAAATTATAATTTTTTTCATGTTTTATTCAAATGCTTGGACGATTTTAAGAAATCTGAAATGGAGAAAAATGGCTAAAATAGTCAGAAATATATGAGAAAAAAAATATTTCGGGCAGTGAAAACCTTTTTTTCCGCTTCCCAGGTAATTAAGGTCCTTTTCAGTGAATTTTGCACTACCGTTGCCTTTAGCCGTTTATCCCTTACTTCATTTTTTTTTAAATCGTCTAAATAGTTAAATAATTGATTTTCTTCTAAGCAGTTGAAAATTATCTGGATGTAATAAATAACACGATTAATGTCGAAAAATTTTCAACTGCCGGGAAATAAGATTTTTAATGATCATTGCCAAGCATTTGAAAAAAAACTGAATAAAAAGAATGATCTTACTACCTCAAAGAAATAATAAAGTCTCAGAGACGTTTTCATGCCAACAAAGGGGTCAAAAGTCCAATATTTGGCATTCTACCGCATCTCACCTCTCTCAAATGCCTTGAATCTTCTTGAAATATTAGTTTTCATATGTAATTAAACCAACCACAGACGTGTACTATCAATTCATTGCGATCGTCAATGATTCCTGTATCTCAGAGAGGTTTTCATGGCAAAAAAAGGGTCAAAAGTCCATTATTTGGCATTCTACCGCTTCTCACCTCCCTCATATGCCTTAAATCTTCTTGAAATGTTACTTTTCGTATGTAATTGAACCAACCACAGACGTGAACTATCAATTCATTGCGATCGTCAATGATTCCTGAGTCTCAGAGAGGTTTTCATGCCAAAAAGGGGGTCAAAAGTCCATTATTTGGCATTCTACCCCCATCTCACCTCTCTCAAATGTCTTGAATCAATTTGAAATGTTACTTTTCGTATGTAACTAAACCAACCACAGACGCGAACCATAAATTTATTGCGATCGTCAATGATTCCTGGATCTCAGAGAGGTTTTCATGCCAAAAAGGGGGTCAAAAGTCCAATATTTGGTATTCTACCGCATCTCACCTCTCTCATATGCCTTGAACCTTCTTGAAATGTTACTTTTCGTATGTAATTGAACCAACCATAGACGTGAACAATCAATTCATTGCGATCGTCAATGATTCACATCTCGTGAGAGTGTTTCCATGCCAAAAAAGGGATCAAAAGTCCATTATTTGGCATTCTACCGCATCTCACCTCCCTCATATGCCTTGAATCATCTTGAAATTTTTTTTTGTATGTAATTGAACCAACCACAGACGTGAACTATCAATTCATTGCGATCGTCAATGATTCCAGGGTCTGAGAGAGGTTTTAATGCCAAAAAGGGGGTCAAAAGTCCAATATTTGGCATTCTACCGCATCTCACCTCTCTCATATGCCTTAAATCTTCTTGAAATGTTACTTTTCATATGTAATTGAACCAACCACAGACGTGAACCATCAATTCATTGCGATCGTCAATGATTCCAGGGTCTCAGAGAAGTTTTCATGCCAAAAAAGGGGTCAAAATTCTAATATTTGGTATTCTACCGCATCTCACCTCTTTCATATGCCTTGAATCTTCTTGAAATGTTACTTTTCGTATGTAATTAAGCCAACCATAGACGTGAACCATCAATTCATTGCAATCGTCAATGATTCCTGAGTCTCAGAGGGTTTTCTATGTCAAAAAAGGGATCAAAAGTCCATTATTTGGCATTCTACCGCATCTCATTCACTGAACCAACCACAGACGTGAACCATTAATTCATTGCGATCTTTTACTTCCAATCAATGATTCCTATATCTCAGAGAGGTTTTTATGGCAAAAAAAGGGGTCAAAAGTCCATTATTTGGCATTCTACCGCATCTCACCTCCCTCATATGCCTTGAATCATCTTTAAATGTTACTTTTCGTATGTAATTGAACCGACTTGTCCGTTTAAATGTAGTAAGAGCATTCCGAAGATTCTACTATTTATAGGTTCCAAGATATTGTAAAATTTTACTCCAATATTACGTTAAAAAAGGCATTTTTTACAATGTTCAAAAAGATTGAATTTTTTTCCATTTCACTAATTTATCATCATAACACAGGGTTTTTATGATCTATTAAATGAGAGCATGCCACTTATGATAATGAGTACAATTTCGAAAAACTATGCAATGAAAATTTTCAAACTTTGAGACTCGTTTACGAGAAAACAATAAATTTTTTCTTAACAGTTTCAACGGATCTTACATACTCTCATCCGTCTGAATCGAATGAGACTATTCACAAAGTCATACCATTTACACTTCTCGAGATATTACATTGTTTTAGGCCAATTTTAAGGCCAAAAAAAGCCTTATGCTCTTATTTTTACAAATCTACTCAGAGCCTATAATAACTTGGTATTTTCGAGATGCATAAAATAAAATCATACCACTACGTAAAAAAATCTTCACTTTAGAGACGAATTGTTTAGGACTCACTCTCACAATTTCTATGGCACTTTTATCCTCTTAACGCGCTTAATCCATCTATCCGAAAACCGAATTTGCCGAAACTTATGGTCATTTTCTGGCAAACTTTCCAATCATCTCCCTTATGTAAACGAATCTCTTTATTACTCTCCCAAAAGTCTCTTGGTTGTTCTTAAATATTTATTCATGGTCCTTCACATTTTCCCACTTGTTTGTCGTTTAAAATGGCAATAAGACTCCGAAGGCATACAACACGTGTTCCGGTTTTCCTACAGGAAACCACCGTAAGATCGATCCCGTGAATATATTCCTTATATACGAGAAAAGGAAGGTATTCGTTCAGAAGAAACACAGATGTTCCGATTGCCTTTAGGTACATATATTACGGGTTTCAATAAAACTTATTGGATATGAGACGTAGAGCTGAGGGGGGACAAAGGGAATACAACCTTATTTAATCGTATTTTATGGATTATAAACCTCTTCCCACCGCCCTTCAGTTTAGGAAAAAAAACACGTAAATCCATAGGGGTAATAATTCATCCACGCATATGACAAATATACAGCAGTTACTGGAAAAATGATCCACAAATTACTTCAAACAAACACAAAAGATTATCAGGGTTGTTTTTTTGCTGTGCCATGCTGTTTTTCACGCCTAAAAGCGTATGAAAACACACTTTTTTTTTCGGGGATTTATTTTGAATGCTCGCCTGAATTACGTGCAAATTATGCGTTAGTTTTTTTATGAGGGATTTACGCTTTTTGGGATTTAAAACATAAAGATAATCAAAATACAAGCCCTTGAATAAGGGTCATATTATTATAGTTAAATCGGGTTATAGGTGTTGGCTTGATGATTAAATTAATGTTATTTTCGTGTTAAAAGATTCTTTATTTATAGATTTGCTAACGATTTAAAATATTTTCATCATTATTATCAAGTTAGATCAGTTCCTGAGGATGGATCCTGAGTTTAGTAGTTGTTCAATTTTTTCATTATTCTTCAAAATATTTTAACTCTTCATCAATTTACGTCTAAATAAATCATCAGATTTGTCTTATATCAGACGGTTAGTCTTTAGCTACTTTTTTTAAGACAACAGTATTAGTACAGATAGTTATATTTTAATTTTACAGATTTTAGCCTGTTTTTATTTATTTTATTTATACATCTTAGCCCTGTAGGTTTATTCTCGTTTCTTTTGTTTCTCGTCCTGTATATAAATATTTTACATGTTTATTTTTAATTTTACACATTTTAGCCCGTTTTTAGTTATTTTATTTTTTATTTGTTAATAAGTTAAGTTTTGTCTTTGTTTAATTTTATTGTTGCCCCCTGGTATTTGTATTAATAATGTTTTTGTTAAATTAGGTACTGTAGGTTTATTCTTGTTTCTTTTTGTTTGTGTCCTGTACATACATTACACTTTTTATTTTTATTTAATTTTCACATATTTACAAATGTTGTTTTTTTTTTTATTTCTACTATTGTAATAAGACTAATAAGGCAAACTTGTACTTATATGTAGCTTTTTTATGCTAAATAAATGCTTTATTATTATTAACATAAAAAGGGTTTGAAAAATTGTTTGAAATGCCTGGAAAAATGTTTTTTTTGCTTTCAGATAATAAAATTGTTAGTGTTTTCTTTCAAGCGTTCAAATTGTTAATGCTTTTTTTTCAAGGTTTTAATGTATTTTAAGTGCATGAAGTTTTTTTTGAGGCATTAAAATTGCTAACATATTTTTCAAAAGCTCATACCAAATATTTAGAAATATTATTTAAAAGACCTAGAAAACATAATTATTATGTCCTTTCTAAGAAATAAAATGTTTATGTTTTTTCCAGATTCTTTGTTATGTGTTTAGCACGTTTGCTAAATAAATATATTATAGTTATTATTTTGATTACATTTAAAAAATTGTTTTAAGTATCTGAAAAAAATTGTTTATTTTCTTCCAGGCATTAAAATTGTTAAAGTTTTGTTAAAAATTTAGGAAAAATATTTGAAAATAATACCAGTGTCAAATGCCAGAAATTTTTTTTCCTTCCAGGCACTAAAATTGTTAGTGTGTTCTTCCAAGCATTAAAATTATTAATGTTTTTTTAAAGATGATACAAAACATGTGAAAAATTGTTCAGGTGCCGGGAAAAATGTATTTTTCCTTCTAGGTACTAAAATTGTTAGTGTGTTTTTCCAAGCAATAAAATTGTTAATGTTTTATTCAAGGTTTATACAAAACATTTAAAAAATTGTTTCAACTGTCTGGAAAAATTTTTTTTTCCTTCCTGGCACGAAAATTGTTAATGTTTTTTTCAAAGTTTATACAAAACATTTGAACAGTTGTTTTAAGTGCCTGAAAAAATGTATTTTTCCCATTCAGGCACTTAAATGGTAAGTGTGTTCTTCCAAGCATTAAAATTGTTAATGTTTTATTCAAGGTTTATATAAAACATTTAAAAAATTGTTTCAACTGTCTGGAAAAATATATTTTTTCATTCAGGCACTAAAATTGTTAGTGTGTTCTTTCAAGCATTAAAATTGTTAATGTTTTTTTTCAGGGTTTATAGAAAACGTTTGAAAAATTGTTTCAAATGCCTGGAAAAATATATTTTTTCCTTCCAGGCACTAAAATGGTTAGTGCGTTCTTCCAAGCATTAAAATTGTTAATGTTTTTTTCAAGGTTTATAGAAAACGTTTGAAAAATTGTTTCAAATGCCTGGAAAAAATATTTTTTTTTCTTCCAGGCACTAAAATGGTTAGTGCGTTCTTCTAAGCATTAAAATTGTTAATGTTTTTTTAAGTTTTACAGAAAAAGTTTGAAAAATTGTTTCAAATGCCTGGAAAAATATATTTTTTCCTTCCAGGCACTAAAATTGTTAGTGTGTTCTTCCAAGCATTAAAATTGTTAATGTTTTTTTTCAAGGCTCGTACAAAAGATTTGAAAAATTGTTTCAAGTGCCTAAAAAAATGTATTTTTTTCCTTCCAGGTACTAAAATTGTTAGTGTGTTCTCCAAGCATTAAAATTGTTAATGCTTTTTTCAAGGTTTATACAACACATTTGAAAAATTGTTTCAAGTGCCTGAAAAAATTGATTTTTTCATTCAGGCACTAAAATGATTTGTGCTTTCTTCCAAGCATTAAAATTGTTAATGTTTTTTCAAGTTTTATAGAAAACGTTTAAAAAATTGTTTCAAATGCCTGGAAAAAATATAGTTTTTCCTTCCAGGCACTAAAATGGTTAGTGCGTTCTTCCAAGCATTAAAATTGTTAATGATTTTCTAAGACCTTATGTAAAACATTTGAAAATTTGTTGAGGGTGTCTGTAAATAACTATATTTTTTTTTTGAAACAGTAAAATTGTAAATTCTTTTAAGGCGTCATGCCATAAAGCAAAGGACTTGTTCAAGTGCCTGGAATAAATTGCTTATGTTAATAGGCAGTAAATAAAACAAAACTTAATACAAAATATTTAAGAAATTAATAAAAAAAAGTCTGAAAATATTGGTTTTAAGTACCTAAAAAAAATGTTTTTTTTTCTCTTCTAGGCAGTAAAATTGTTAATGAATTTTTAAGGTCTTATCCAAAAAATTTAAAGAGTTTATTTCAAAATTGTAATGTTTTTGCTTTGAGGGATTAAAATTGTTTATTAATGTTTTTTTCAAGACCTCAAACAAAACGTTTGAAAAATGGTTTTAAATGTCTGGCATTTATTTTTTCGCTTTCAAACAGCAGAATTGTAAATTCCAATTTTCAAAGCATTCCACTGTGTGTTAAAAAGTTGTTTTATGTGTCCAAAAAAAAACGTACCTAAAATTAATTAGGGCGAAACAATTATTTTAAATATATTAAATTAATAAAAAACAATCTATTCCAGGTACTTAAAACAGCCAGTGAAAATTGTTAATAATTTCTTGACAACCTTTAAAAAGTGTTTTGAAATGCCTGGAAAAAAATTATTTTGTCCCTTACAAGCAGTAAAATTGTTAATGTTTTTTTTCCTTTTAGGCATTAAAATTGTTAATGTTGTTTTTAAGCCTAATAAAAGATATTTAAATAATTACATGAAATACCTGGAATTTTTTTTTTGGCTTCAAACAGTAAACTTGTAATTGTTTTTCTAAAACATCATACACAAGTTTCTTTTAAGTTTATAGAAGAAATATCTATTTCTCTCTTAAACAGTAAAATTGTTAATGTTTTTTTTCAGGCAATTTTTACAAATTCTCACTGTTCTTGGGAACATTTTAACCCTGATGGAAAAAATCGCATATTCCAAGATGTTATCTGGACCGAAAATTAATAATGTGTTTAAAATGCAAGCTCACGTAACGCGGGTGCCACACACAAATTAATGCGCCAATTTCGGGGTGGGAATCTGATAAAATTTTCTCTCGATAAAGTCGAAAAATCCGAGAGTTTAAACGTGATTAAACCGAACGTTTAAAAATAATTTTTTTGTTTTTTTTTAGGTTACATGCGAACTAATTTGGGTAGAAATTGGTTTGTTGCAGAAGCTTTTGAGCCAGAATTTATCCATAGTCCTACTCGTCAAAGAAAATTGAATTTTCATGATATTTTCTAAATTTTGCCAATAATTTAAGACTAGAAATTGGACTTCCATATTGGAATTTTAAGCTTTTTAATAACTCAAAATTTTAATTTTTTACAAGCCATTAAAGGGGAAAAATTGATTGTTACCTTTTCTCCAAATTTACTCTAATTTTCACGTAGTCCAGGCTAAAATAATCTTAATTTTCTTATATCAGGCAATTGAAAAATGAAGTACAACTGCCTGTGAAACACCTAAATTTATGCTGAAAATTGTTTATTTTATTTATGAAAAAATATAAGTCAGTGAAATAGTTAATTGTTGAATTATTCATTTATTGCAAGCAGTTTTTTTTTTTAATAGAAAAAAAATTGGAAAATTCCAGGCAGTAAAATTGATTTATTTAAAAGAATGTAAAAATACATTGGAAATCTTTTTCCCTATGATTGATGATTAATTTTTTTTTAAATATTTTTTTACTTTTTTTAAAATGTTCTGATTTCAAATTTTGTATCTCTGTTAGACAGTTAAATTATTTTTCAAAAATTTTATTTTGTTTTTTTTCCTCAAATTCAAACTTTTCAAAATTAAAAAAAAAAATAAATTTAGAACATGCCTGGAAAAAATTATTTTGTGTAAAGTTCGGAAAAAATATGTCAAGTACCTAGAAAAAATTGTTCTTTTTTGCCTTCAAGATAGTAAAATTGTTTTTTCTATTCCAGGCAGTAAAATTGTTAATGTTTTCTTTCAAAGCATCATCCAAAACGTATATAATACACAAAAAGTAATGGCTTAAGTATCTGGGAAAAAAAATCGATTTTTCCTTTCCAGGAAGAAAAATTGTTAATGTTTTTATTACGGCATCATATAAAACATTTGAAAAATTGTTTCAAGTGCCTGGAAAAAAAAGGTTTGTTCCCTACCTGGAAGTAAAATTGTCAATAGTTTTAATCATGCTTTAAAAAAAAAATTTTCTCCCTTCCAGACAATGAAACTGTGTTTTTTAGGCAATATATAAAAGATCTAAAAAAAACATGTCAATTGCCTAGAAAAAATTACATTTTTTTTGCCTTCAAGGTAGTAAAGTTGTTTTTTCTATTCCAGGCAGTAAAATTGTTAATGTTTTCTTTCAAAGCATCATCCAAAACATATATAATACACAAAAAGTAATGGCTTAAGTATCTGGGAAAAAATCGATTTTTTCTTTCCAGGAAGAAAAATTGTTAATGTTTTTATTACGGCATCATATAAAACATTTGAAAAATTGTTTCAAGTGCCTGGAAAAAAAGGTTTGTTCCCTACCTGGAAGTAAAATTGTCAATAGTTTTAGTCATGCTAAAAAAAATTATTTTCTCCCTTCCAGACAATGAAACTGTGTTTTTTAGGCAATATATAAAAGATCTAAAAAAAACATGTCAATTGCCTAGAAAAAATTACATTTTTTTGCCTTCAAGGTAGTAAAGTTGTTTTTTCTATTCCAGGCAGTAAAATTGTTAATGTTTTCTTTCAAAGCATCATACAAAACATATATAATAAACAGAAAGTAATGGCTTAAGTATCTGGGAAAAAAATCGATTTTTCCTTTCCAGGAAGAAAAATTGTTAATGTTTTTATTACGGCATCATATAAAACATTTGAAAAATTGTTTCAAGTGCCTGGAAAAAAAGGTTTGTTCCCTACCTGGAAGTAAAATTGTCAAAAGTTTTAGTCATGCTTAAAAAAAATTATTTTCTCCCTTCCAGACAATGAAACTGTGTTTTTTAGGCAATATATAAAAGATCTAAAAAAAACATGTCAATTGCCTAGAAAAAATTACATTTTTTTTGCCTTCAAGGTAGTAAAGTTGTTTTTTCTATTCCAGGCAGTAAAATTGTTAATGTTTTCTTTCAAAGCATCATCCAAAACATATATAATACACAAAAAGTAATGGCTTAAGTATCTGGGAAAAAATCGATTTTTTCTTTCCAGGAAGAAAAATTGTTAATGTTTTTATTACGGCATCATATAAAACATTTGAAAAATTGTTTCAAGTGCCTGGAAAAAAAGGTTTGTTCCCTACCTGGAAGTAAAATTGTCAATAGTTTTAGTCATGCTAAAAAAAATTATTTTCTCCCTTCCAGACAATGAAACTGTGTTTTTTAGGCAATATATAAAAGATCTAAAAAAAACATGTCAATTGCCTAGAAAAAATTACATTTTTTTGCCTTCAAGGTAGTAAAGTTGTTTTTTCTATTCCAGGCAGTAAAATTGTTAATGTTTTCTTTCAAAGCATCATACAAAACATATATAATAAACAGAAAGTAATGGCTTAAGTATCTGGGAAAAAAATCGATTTTTCCTTTCCAGGAAGAAAAATTGTTAATGTTTTTATTACGGCATCATATAAAACATTTGAAAAATTGTTTCAAGTGCCTGGAAAAAAAGGTTTGTTCCCTACCTGGAAGTAAAATTGTCAAAAGTTTTAGTCATGCTTAAAAAAAATTATTTTCTCCCTTCCAGACAATGAAACTGTGTTTTTTAGGCAATATATAAAAGATCTAAAAAAAACATGTCAATTGCCTAGAAAAAATTACATTTTTTTTTCCTTCAAGGTAGTAAAGTTGTTTTTTCTATTCCAGGCAGTAAAATTGTTAATGTTTTCTTTCAAAGCATCATACAAAAATATATATAATAAACAGAAAGTAATGGCTTAAGTATCTGGGAAAAAAATCGATTTTTCCTTTCTAGGAAGAAAAATTGTTAATGTTTTTATTACGGCATCATATAAAACATTTGAAAAATTGTTTCAAGTGCCTGGAAAAAATTATTTGTTTCCTACCTGCCAATAAAATTGTTAAAATTTTTAGGCAACATATAAAAGTTCTACAAAAATATGTCGTCAAGTGCTTAGCAAAAATTGTTTCCTTTTTGCCTTCCAGGCAGTAAAATTCTTTAATGTTTTTTTCCAAAGCATTATAAAAAACAGAGTACCTGGAAAAAAAATGTTTTTTTCTTTCCAGGTACTCTGTACTTTTCTCTACTTTTCTTTTCTTCAAGACTATAAAATTGTTTTTACCACGTCATCATATAAAACGTTTAAAAACTGACTTCAAGTGCCTGGACAAATTATTTTTTTCTTTCCAGAAATTGAAATTGTGTTTATTTAGGCAACGTATAAGTTCTGAAAAATTATTTCAATTGGCCAGAAAAAATTATGTTCTTTTGCCTTCTAGGCAGTAAAATTGTTTTTTTAAGATATTATATAGAAGATTTAAAAGATTGCCTGAAAAGAAATTGTTTATTCCTTTGCAGGTAATAAAATTGTTAATGTTTATTTCAAGAAATCATATAAAACACTGAAAAAATGTCACAAATGCTTGGAAAAAAATTGTTTTTTTATTCTCAAGGCTGTAAAATTGTTTATGTTTTTAACCACGTCATCATACAACACGTTTAAAAAATACCTCAAGTACCTGGAAAAAATCGCTTTTTTTTTCGTCAAGGTTGTAAAATTGTTAATGTTTTTACCATATCATCATATAAAACGTTTAAAAAATTGTCACAAGTGCCTGGAAAAAATAGTTTTTTTTTCTCAAGGCTATAAAATTGTTAATGTTTTCACTACGTCATTATATAAAGCATTTAAATAATTACCTCAAGTGCCTGGAAAAAAACGTTTTTTTTTTTCCTTAAGGTTGTAAAATTGTTAATGTTTTTACCACGTTATTATACAAAACGTTTTAAAAATTGCCACAAGTGCCTGGAAAAAGTCGTTTTTTTCCCTTAAGGCTCTAAAATTGTTAATGTTTTTGCCACGTTATCATACAAAACGTTTCAAAAATTATCTCAATTGCCTGGAAAAAATGTTTTTTTTTCCTCATGCCTTTAAAATTGTTATTGTTTTTACTACGTCATCATACAAAACGTTTAAAAATTACCTCAAGTGCCTGAAAAAAATTTTTTTGTTCGTCAAGGCTGTGAAATTGTTAATGTTTTTACCACATCATTATACAACACGTTGAAAAAATACCTCAAGTGTCTGGAAGAAATCGCTTTTTTTTTCCTTAAGGTTGTAAAATTGTTAATGTTTTTATCAGGTCATCATATAAAACTTTTAAAAAATTGTCACAAATGCCTGGAAAAAATAGTTTTTTTCCTCAAGGCTGTAAAATTGTTAATGTTTTTACCACGTCATCATACAAAACGTTTCAAAAATTACCTCAAGTGCCTGAATAAAATTTTTTTTTTCTCAAGGTTGTAAAATTGTTAATGTTTTTACTACGTCATCATACAAAACATATAAATAATTACCTTAAGTGCCTGGAAAAAACCATTTTTTTTTCTTTAAGGCTGTAAAATTGTTAATGTTTTATTCACGTCATCATATAAAACTTTTCAAAAATTGTCACAAGTGCCTGGAAAAAATAGTTTTTTTCCTTAAGGCTGTAAAATTGTTAATGTTTTTACCACGTCATCATAAAACACGTTGAGAAAATTGCCTCAAGTGCCTGGAAAAGATCTTTTTTTTGTCGTCAAGGCTGTAAAATTGTTAATGTTTTTACTACGTCATCATACAAAACGTTTGAAAAATTACCTCAAGTGCCTGGAAATTTTTTTTTTCCTAAAGGTTGTAAAATTGTTAATGTTTTTACCACGTCATCATAAAACACGTTGGGAAAATTGTCTCAAGTGCCTGGAAAAGATCATTTTTTTTCGTCAAGGCTGTGAAATTGTTAATTTTTTTACCACGTCATCATATAAAACGTTTAAAAAATTGTTACAAGTGCCTTGAAAAAAATTGTTTTATTCCTCAAGGCTGTAAAATTGTTAATGTTTTTAACACGTCATCCTATAAAACGTTTAAAAAATTACCTCAAGTGACTGGAAAAAAAAAATTTCCAGTCAGTACACAGAAAAGGGATAAAAAATTGAATCAACCGCCTTATTTTTTTAACCTCCTATATTCCAAACCCGATTATTTGCCAATATATTTCTTGTTCTCCATTTTCTCTCTGTCGACCATTTCATACTGATAAGCGGGCTCACCACCCTCCATTAACCACATGGTACCAGACGGGGCCATTTCGATAACCCTCATCACATCTGGAACCATTTCTTCAGGCCTAAAAACCACCAGTTAACCTTAAAATATCATTTAGAAAAAAAATCCACTTACGTTTGAGACTTCATAACTTTAACTTCCTCCTGACGGATTTTCTCATAGGCATCACCCAAATTTCTACCTGCCATGTCTCTTATAAGTGGAGTATCAGTCGGTCCAGGGCATATTCCCACCACCCTCACTTTGGTTCTTTCATAGTGACTTGGTAAACCCCACGAAAGAGTTAAACCATGGACAGCAAACTTGGTTGCCACATAAACTGGTAAGCAACCATACTTTCCTACTCCCGCGGTAGAAGAAACGTTCAGGATGACTCCTTCTGGACTGGATTTGTGTTTGGGGATGTAGTTGTCTAGACCAAGGAGCATTCCATTGATAACTCCTTTCTATAAGACAATTAATATTTAATGTATGTGTGGACATTCGATTGTTGACGTTTTTTACCCTTAAATCAAGCTTCAAGATATGAGTATTAAATCTAATAATTAAAAAGACTTACGACATTAATGTCTACTTCCTTTTCCCAGACAGAATCGTTCATAATGCCAGCGTTGTTGATTAAAATGTCAATATTGCCGAATGCCTTGATAGTCTCTTTAAAGGCATCTAAAATTTATGAATTTATTATTAAACGAGAGTAGAAAGTGGGAAAAAATTAGATGAAGGTTGAACATTTTTTATTTGCTTGTAAAACAAAAAAAGTCATTTTTCCAGGCACTCGAAACTAAAAAACGTACGGTAAAAATCAAATGAAAAATGTTTGTTAAATTGTCCAGGGAAACTTTAAACTAAGGCATTTTATGTTGCCTAACAATTTGATGATTTTTCAGTGCCTAGAATAGCAAAATAGATTTTTTTTTTAATTTCAGGTTGTTAAAGTTGCCTGAAAACAATAATTTCGTCAGTGTTTAGAATGATGATCGAAAAATTTTCAAACTCTTTTTTCAAGAAACTGAAAGAAGAAAAAATTCAGGCATTTCTTTCCTATATTTCAGGCAAAAACTAACTTTATAAAAAATGAGTTAAATCATTTTAAATTATGGGTATGAATGAGTTAACTGCCTAAAAACAATTTTAAATAATTAATTATAAAAAAAAATATTTAATCGGCATTTTCCTGGACAGAAAAAAATCTCGTATAAAATATAAAACATTTTTTCTTATTTTAGGCATTTAATAGAAATTGATTGAACAAATGTTTGATGTTGGATTTTTTCTTCCAGGCCCTAAAATTGTTAGTGCGTTCTTCCAAGCATTAAAATAATTGTTAATGTTTTTTTCAAGGTTCATAAAATGAGATTCATGAAATGTTTTATTCAAAAATTGTTTCAAGTGCCCGGAAAAATGTAATTTTTCTTCCAGGCACTAAAATTGTTAGTGTATCCCAAGCATTAAAATTGTTAATGTTTTATTCAAGGTTTATACAAATTATTTGAAAAATTGTTCTACGTGCCTGGAAAGGGTATTTTTTCCTTCCAACCACTAAAATTGTTAGTGTGTTCTTCCAAGCAATAAAATTGTTAATGTCTTTTTTCAAGTTTATACAAAAAATTTGAAAAGTTGTTTTTTAAGTTGCTGAAAAAAAAAATGTTTTTTCCCTTCCAGGTATTAAAATTGTTAGTGTTTTCTTCCAAGCATTGAAATTGTTAATGTCAATTATTTAAAGTTATGGGTATGAATCAGTTAACTGCCTAAAAACAATTTTAAATATTTAAATTTAAAAAAATATTGAATTTGCATTTTCCTGGACAGAAAAAGTCTCTGGAATAAAAAAAATTGTTTTTATTCCAGGCATTTAAAAGAAATTGATGGTGCCTGAAACAGATCAACAAATTTTTGATTGCCTGAAAAAAATTGTATTTTTTCCTTTCAGGCACTAAAATTGTTAGTATGTTCCAAGCATTAAAATTGATAATGTTTTATTCAAGGTTTATACAAAACTTTTAAATTTTTTTTTTAAGTTTCTAGAAAAAATGTATTTTTGCCTTCCAGGCACTAAAATTCTTAGTGTCTTCTTCCAAGCATTAAAGTTGTTAATGTTTTTTTCAAGGTTTATACAAAACTTTTAAAATTTTTTTTAAGTTTCTAGAAAAAATGTATTTTTTCCTTCCAGGCACTAAAATTCTTAGTGTCTTCTTCCAAGCATTAAAGTTGTTAATGTTTTATTCAAGGTTTATACAAAACATTTAAAAAATTGTTTTAGTTATTTGGTTTGGAAAAATGTATTTTTTCTTCCAACCACTAAAATTGTTAGTGTTTTCTTCCAATCATTAAAATTGTTAATGTTTTTTTCAAGGTTTATACAAAAAATATGAACAATTGTTTTTTAAGTTGCTAAAAATAAACGGTTTTCTCCTTCCAGGTATTAAAATTGTTAGTGTTTTTTTTCAAAGATTCAAATTGTTAATGTTTTTTTCAAAATTCAAACAAAACATTTAAAAAATTGTTTCAAGTCAATCTGGAGGAAATTTTTTTTTCCCACCAGGCACTAAAATTGTTAGTGTTTTCTTCCAAGCATTGAAATTGTTAATGTCAATTATTTAAAATTATGGGTATGAATGAAGTCATTGCCTAAAAACAATTTTAAATAATTATATATAAAAAAATATTTAATTTGCATTTCCTGGACAGAAAAAAGTCTCTGGAATAAAAAAAAATGTTTTTATTCCAGGCATTTAAAAGAAATTGATTGAACAAATTTTTGATTGCCTGAAAAAATTGGATTTTTTCTTCCAGGCACTAAAACTGTTAGTGTGTTCTTTCAAGCATTAAAATAATTGTTAATGTTTTTTTTCAAGGTTCATAAAATGAGATTCATGAAATGTTTTATTCAAAAATTGTTTCAAGTACCTGGAAAAATGTATTTTTTCTTTCCAACCACTAAAATTGTTAGAGTGTTCTTTTTAAGCATTAAAATTGTTAATGTTTTTTTTCAAGGTTTATACAACAAATGTGAAAAATTGTTTTCTAAGTTGCTGAAAAAAAATGTTTTTTCCCTTCGAGGTATTAAAATTGTTAGTGTTTTTTGCAAAATTCAAACAAAACATTTAAAAAATCGTTTCAAGTGTCTGGAAGAAAGCCTTTTTCCCTCCAGGCACTAAAATTGTTACTGTTTTCTTCCAATCATTGAAACCGTTAATGTCAATTATGTAAAATTATGGGTATGAATCAAGTCATTGCCTAAAAACAATTTTAAATAATTAAATATAAAAAAATATTTAATTTGCATTTTCCTGGACAGATAAAAGTCTCTGAAATAAAAAAAAAAATATTTTATTCCTGGCGTTTAAAAGAAATTAATGTTGCCTGAAAAAAATTGTATTTTTCCTTTCAAGCACTAAAATTGTTAGTGTGTTCTTCCAAGCACTGAAATTGTTAATGTTTTATTCAAGGTTTATACAAAACATTTAAAAAATTGTTTTAGTTATTTGGTTTGGAAAAATGTATTTTTTCCTTCCATCCACTAAAATTGTTAGTGTATTCTTCCAACCATTACAAGCGTTGATACAAAAAAATTGAAAAATTGTTTTTTAAGTTGCTGAAAAAAAATGTTTTTTCCCTTCCAGGTATGAAAATTGTTAGTGTTTTTTTTTTCAAAGATTCAAATTGTTAATGTTTTTTTCAAAATTCAAACAAAATATTAAAAAAATTATTTCCAGTGTCTGGAAAAAGTCTTTTTTACCTCCAAGCACTAAAATTGTTAGTGTTTTATTCCAAGCATTGAAATTGTTAATGTCAATTACTTAAAGATATGGGTATGAATCAGTTAACTGCCAAAACAATTTTAAATAATTAAATTTAATAAAATATTTAATTTGCATTTTCCTGGACAGAAAAAAGTCTCTGGAATAAAAAAAAATGTTTTTGTTTTTTTCAAGGTTCATAAAATGAGATTCATGAAATGTTTTATTCAAAAATTGTTTCAAGTACCTGGAAAAATGTATTTTTTCTTTCCAACCACTAAAATTGTTAGAGTGTTCTTTTTAAGCATTAAAATTGTTAATGTTTTTTTTCAAGGTTTATACAACAAATGTGAAAAATTGTTTTCTAAGTTGCTGAAAAAAATGTTTTTTCCCTTCGAGGTATTAAAATTGTTAGTGTTTTTTTTCAAAGATTTAAATTGTTAATGTTTTTTGCAAAATTCAAACAAAACATTTAAAAAATCGTTTCAAGTGTCTGGAAGAAAGCCTTTTTCCCTCCAGGCACTAAAATTGTTACTGTTTTCTTCCAATCATTGAAACTGTTAATGTCAATTATGTAAAATTATGGGTATGAATCAAGTCATTGCCTAAAAACAATTTTAAATAATTAAATATAAAAAAATATTTAATTTGCATTTTCCTAGATAGAAAAAAAGTCTCTGGAATAAAAAAAATTGTTTTTATTCCTGGCATTTAAAAGAAATTAATGTTGCCTGAAAAAAATTGTATTTTTCCTTTCAAGCACTAAAATTGTTAGTGTGTTCTTCCAAGCATTGAAATTGTTAATGTTTTATTCAAGGTTTATACAAAACATTTAAAAAATTGTTTTAGTTATTTGGTTTGGTAAAATGTATTTTTTCCTTCCAACCACTAAAATTGTTAGTGTATTCTTCCAACCATTACAAGCGTTGATACAAAAAAATTGAAAAATTGTTTTTTAAGTTGCTGAACAAAAATGTTTTTTCCCTTCCAGGTATGAAAATTGTTAGTGTTTTTTTTTTTCAAAGATTCAAATTGTTAATGTTTTTTTTCAAAATTCAAACAAAATATTAAAAAAATTATTTCCAGTGTCTGGAAAAAAGTCTTTTTTACCTCCAAGCACTAAAATTGTTAGTGTTTTATTCCAAGGATTGAAATTGTTAATGTCAATTACTTAAAGATATGGGTATGAATCAGTTAACTGCCAAAACAATTTTAAATAATTAAATTTAATAAAATATTTAATTTGCATTTTCCTGGACAGAAAAAAGTCTCTGGAATAAAAAAAAATGTTTTTATTCCAGGCATTTAAAAGAAATTGATTGAACAAATTTTTGATTGCCTGAAAAAAATTGGATTTTTTCTTCCAGGCACTAAAACTGTTAGTGTGGTCTTTCAAGCATTAAAATAATTGTTAATGTTTTTTTCAAGGTTCATAAAATGAGATTCATGAAATGTTTTATTCAAAAATTGTTTCAAGTACCTGGAAAAATGTATTTTTTCTTTCCAACCACTAAAATTGTTAGAGTGTTCTTTTTAAGCATTAAAATGGTTAATGTTTTTTTTCAAGGTTTATACAACAAATGTGAAAAATTGTTTTCTAAGTTGCTGAAAAAAAATGTTTTTTCCCTTCGAGGTATTAAAATTGTTAGTGTTTTTTTTCAAAGATTCAAATTGTTAATTTTTTTTTTAAAATTCAAACAAAACATTAAAAAAATTATTTCCAGTGTCTGAAAAAAAGTCTTTTTTACCTCCAGGCACTAAAATTGTTAATGTTTTCTTCCAATCATTAAAATTGTTAATGTTTTTTTCAAGGTTTATACAAAACATTTAAAAAATTGTTTCAAGGGTTTGGAAAAATGTATTTTTTTCCTTCCAGGCAATAAAAATGGTTAATGTGTTCTTCCAAGCATTAAAATTATTAACGTTTTTTTTAAAGTTCATACAAAACATTTGAAAAATTGTTTTAAGTGCCTGGAAAAATGTATTTTTTCCTTCCAAGCACTAAAATTGCTAGTGTGTTCTTCCAAGCATTAAAATTGTTAATTTTTTTTTAAGTTCACACAAAACATTTGAAAAATTGTTTCAAGTTCTTGGAAAAAAGTATTTTTTTCTTCTAGGCACTAAAATTGTTAGTGTTCCAAGCATTGACATTGTTAATGTCAATTATTAAAATCATGGGTATGAACCAGCTAGTTACTTAAAAACAATTTTAAATTATTAAATATAAAAAAATATTTAATTTGCATTTTCCTGGAAAGAAAAAAGTCACTGAAACGTTTTTATTCTAGGCATTTAAAAGAAATTTTTGATTGCCTGAAAAATAATTGGTAAGAAAAATTAAGGGATTTAAAGGCATTTTTATGAAAATATCAAGAATATATATATTTCACGCAAGAAATTAAGTTTAAACATTTGAAATTGTTGCCTGAAAGAAAATATGTGAAGTACCTTAAAATTTTTAAAAAAAAATTATTAATTCTTGAGAGGGAAAAACTAATATTTTTCAGGCATTCAAAAATATCGAGTTTTTCATTTTGCCCGAAAAATATTTAATTGCCTGGAAAAGAAAAATTAGGCATTTTTTCGTTACTACTATCTAACAATTTTTCAAGTAACAGAGAGTAAAAAACAATTTAATTGAAAAATTGGTCGAGGCATTTAAAAGAAATTGATGTTGCCTGAAACAGAAATGCTTGAAAAGCTGATTGCCTGAAAAGAAAATTTTATCTTCGATCCTATCTCAAGGAAACAAACGTTCTCGATTTTTTTTTAATTTATGAAAGCATTTTTTTTAAACGTTTTGAAGCATTTTTTTTAAATACTAAGAAAATTTATTTTTCAGGTAAAAAAAAAATATTTGAAATTAAGGAATTTTTTAAGCCTTTAGGTGCCTTAAAAAAATATTTAATTTTCTTCGAAGGGAAAAACTCATATTTTTCAGGCATCCAAAAACACCGAGTTTTTTATTTTGCCTGGAAAATATTTAATTGACTAGAAAGAAAAATTAAGCATTTTTTAAGTGCCTTTAAAAAATATTTTTAGGCATTTAAAGAATTATTTTGTTCTATACTCCTATTTTTTAAGTACCAGGGAGCAAAAAACTATTTACTTTGCAATTTCCAGGAATAAAAATGAAAATTTTTCAGGCAAAAAATTATGTTGCTTAGAAAATATTTAATTGGTTTAAAAAAAACTCAGGCAGAAATTAATTTTGTGACTGTTTTAAAAGAAAGAGAAATTCTGGATTTTTGAGTGCCTGGAAGAATTTTTTTCAGGATTTTTTTTTGAAGATACCGGGAAAATATAGTCTTCAGGCAAAGAATTAGTTCAGACAATTAAAATTAGAGATTTTTATGTTGCCTTATGTTTGCACTTGATTTTGAGTGCCTGGAATAACTTTTTAAAAAATATATTTTTAGGCATAATTGATGTTTCCTGAGACAGAAATTAATTTAGTCACTGCCTAAAAAAACGAGAAATTCTGAATTTTTAAGTGAGTGGAAGAATTTTTTTTTAAAAGTTTAGGCATTTAGATGCCTATTTTTTAGACGAAAACAATTTACAGAAAAAAAAAATTATTAAGCCTTGATACCTTGGTTTAATTTGCATTTTCCTGTCAAAAATTTTGTCTGGAGTAAGAAAAAAATTCTTTTATTCCAGGCACGTCACGGAAACTCACATTGCCTGAACCAGAAATTTATTTTGTTATCACAATTTTTTAAGTGCCTAGCAGAAGGTGTTTTAAACCCTATTTTAGTGCCTAGAACTTCATTTACCAGCACAAAAAAAAACTCTGAAAACACCGGATTATCCAGGCATTTTTGAACAAACTAGATATTAGGCAAAATTTATTTTTAGACAAACTTATTTTAAGGATTTAAAATTAAAGAATTTTGATGCCTAAGAACTATTTTTTCTGGACAAGAAATTACTGTTGCTTGTAAAAAACATTAATAAAAATAAGTATCTGGAAAGAAAAACTATTTAATTCTGGAAAAGAACTTAAGCATATAAAGGAAAATTAATTTCCAGGCACTTTGAAAAATAATTTTTCAGGCAAAAAAATCAGTTTGCTTAGCAAAAATTAGGGCATTTAAAGGTCTGAGTTACTTGAAAAATATTCAAACTGTTTTTTTTTGGGGGGGAAAAATCTAAAAAATCATATGCCTGGAATAAAACACATATTTTTCCAGGCATTTAAGGGAACCCTAGAATATTCCAGGCAAAAAATATTTTGACTATAGAAAAGTAACAAATAAATTTGTATTGCATAACAAAACATGGAAGAAAAAATTTCAATAATGTTTTTGATAACAAAAATTAAAAATTATAATTCTCTGGACTAAAATAATCAATTATTTTGCACAGATATTTTAAAGAAATCGATGTTGCCTTGAAAATAAATCAAGTGCCCGTCTGGAAAAATGCGGAAAAAAAACGAACCAGGCATTTTTTCTGGAGAAATTATTAAAAAAAAACACTTACCTTCGAACTGATTGTAATAAGTAACATCACATTCAACAAAAATGGCCTTATTTGCACCAAACTTCTTTTCTATTTCGCCTAAAGCTTGCTGACCTATTTTAGGATCTAAATCAGCCAAAGTAACCCCCTTTAAGAGGCAAAAAAAAAACATTTTATTATAATTTTTTTTAAATATTAGTTTTCTTACCTTAGCACCTTTAGCCAATAAGGCTTTGGCATAATAAAGGCCTAAACCGGAGGCACCGCCTGTCACCAGGGCAACTTTACCCGAAATTTCAAAGTTCACCATGTTCAACCTTTAAAACAGGACTGAGAAAAAAAAAATCGAATATACGATAAACTTTGTCGCTTAGGCGATAACAATTCTAAATGTTCTTAAAAAAAATAAACATTATTACGTAAATTAGGTTTATTTAGATAAGGATGAAATACATATAAATGTACATATTTTAGAAGCCTATGGATAAAACGTTAAAAACGTTATTTGTTTTACCAATTTTGTATAACTTTATAATTTGAAACATTGTCATAAGATTAAGTTTTTATTATTATTATTATTTTATAGTAATTGGGTCAACTCCTTCGAAATATGTATATCCCGAGGGAATTAAGTAAAACCCTTAAGCCATAGGTTTCACTGACTCAATATTCGAATTCAACCGGTAATCTAAGCCTCTCACCTGCTGATTCGTAAACGTAAAGAGAGAGTAACTTAGTAAATAAAGTAACTTACCCTGGATATTTTGGGAATGGGTGTAGTAGGTCACGTACCGAAAAATACGCGCGTAAAACAGTGTCGACACTTATCAATCAAATCGGTTTTCGGTCAATGCCATAGATAAACAGTTTATAGGGGTTAATGGTCAATGCCAGAATTACTGCAACTTAATTCACAGCTTAGCGACCTTCTCCTTTTTTCCCACTCTTTTCGAATTCGTATTTAATATAAGGAAAGATATGTATAGTTCAGGAATATACAAAAGGTGGGAAAAGGAAAAGATGTAAGGCAAATTATGTAAAGTTAAATAAGTTATTAGCAAAACGCGTACTTTTGAATGCATAAATATTAAATACAAGTAAAGAATTAAATTAAAGTTAAAGTATCACTAAGTATTGATTAAGAGAAAATTAAAATTAATAATTATAATTACTACAAGCATGTGATGACGAAACAGTAATAAAATCCTAAATTTCTGTACTGACTTGAAGTCTAATTATAATAATTATCTCATAAAAATGGTGTAGGAAAAAATGTTTGCCACTACCTGAAAAAATCAATTCATTTATTTGGAGCAACTAAAACTGCCTGGAAAAAGCCTAATTTTACATATTTCACACTGTAAAAACTATTTCTTTCTTATTTCAGAAAGTTAAGTAAGCAAATATTTTTAACTGGGTTTTTTTTTGAAAATCCTCCAAAAAATGCATAAACCATTTTTGCCGCATTTTTTCCATTTAAACAGTGATAGAATTCCTGGATCTCTTTTCCAGGCAACATCAATAATTTTTTAAATGCCTGAAAGTTTTTTCTTTCCAGTTTTGTTAGGAAATACAAATGTATTTTAAGTTAAAAACAATTTTCTAGTTTTCCCTTAAAGGACTTTGTATGTGTTTTCTTCCAGAGGTATGATTTTTTAATTCTTTTAGACTTCTGCCCATAAGGAGTTTATAAGTAGTTTTCTAGAATTAAATATAGTTTCCTTCCAGGCACTTATATTCATTAATTTTATTTTTAGGCTTTAGTCTTCGAAAAAAACTTCCTTTTTACTTCCAGGCACTAAATTCTAGGCAGTTCTGTCTTTTCTTTGCATTGCGGACAGTTAAAGAAATTATTGTTTTTAGGCTTTAAAAAATTTTTGACCCTTAAAATAGCGTTTTTATTATTTTTGCCTGAAATCTAGTTCGTTAAAAAATGCCTAAAAAATCGGGGTTTTACAACTTTTATTCGGGCTGATAGACGAAAACTCTAGACTAAGGCAATAAAAGGATTTTTGTCTGAAAAAATGCCTGATTTTTTAAACACTTGATTCCAGGCACTAAAAAAATGTTCTGCCTTTTTAGGCAGTAATTATATTAATTCCTTTTTCAGGCAACATCAATTTCTTTAAATTGTCTGGAATAAAGATGTTTTTTTTTATTCCAGGGACTGCTAGAATTTTTTTTTAATTTCTTCCAGGCACTTGAAAAAATCCCCGATTTTATTCCAGGCAATTAAAGATTTTTTAGGCAACAGGACAGATTTGATATTTTTTAATTCTTCTGTTAATTATTTTTAAATCTCTGCAATGAAAATGCAAATTAAATTAACGCACCTCTTGATTTTTAATTCTAACTTTTGTAATTAGTTTTTTGCCTGAAAAATTGGTATTAAAAAAATGCCTCTAAGTTTCTCTTTGAAACACTTAAAAATTTAAAATTCCTCTTTTTTTTTTAGGCAGTGACAAAATTAATTTTTGCCTCAGGCAACATCAATTTCTTTCAATTGCCTGGAATAAGCATATCTTATTTTTATTCCAGGAAATTCTTTAAAAAAATATATTTCTTCCAAGAATTTAAAATCATGCCTGATTTTTTTCATTCGATTAAATGTTTTTTACGCAACATGATAAATAAAAAAAATTTTAGTGCCTGAAAATTTGTTTTTTTTCCTTTCTGAAAATGAAAAGGCTTTTTATGTTTTGTGGTTCCTAAAAATTATTCTAAAGTGTTTAAAAAAATGTTTTTGTTTCCTTTTTTAACAAAATGTTAAAAAAAATAAATTGTAAGTTGTTAAGTGCCTGGAAAAAAAATGTTTTTCCTTATTCCAGGGACTGTTAGAGTTTTTTTTTTATTTCTCTGAGGCATTTAAAAAATCCCTGATTTTAATCCAGGCAATTGAAGATTTTTCAGGCAACATCACAAACTCAATATTTTTGAATGCCTCTGTTGATTTTTTTAAGTCTCTGCAAAGGAAAATGCAAATTAAATTAACGCACCTCTTGATTTTTAATTCTGTTGTTTTTGTAATTAATTTTTGCCTGAAAATGTGGTTTTAAAAAAGTGCCTCTAAGTGTCTGATTTTTTAAATACTTGATTCCAGGCACTAAAAAAATTTTCTTCCCTTTTAGGCAGTAATTATATAAAAATTCCCTTTTCAGGCAACATCAATTTCTTTAAATTGTCTGGAATAAAGATGTTTTTTCCTTATTCCAGGGACTGCTAGAGTTTTTTTAAATTTCTTCCGTGCACTTGAAATAAGCCCTGATTTTATTCCAGACAATTAAAGAGTTTTTAGGCAACATGACAGATTTAATATTTTTGAATTCTTCTATTAATGTAGTCTGTTGTTTTTCTAATTGGGTTTTTGCCTAAAAAATTGGTTTTAAAAAAAAGTGTCTCTTTGAAACACTCAAAAATTCAAAATACCTTTTTTTTTTTAAGGCAGTGACAAAATTAATTTTTGGCTCAGGCAACATCAATTTCTGATAACATGATAAATAAAAAAATTTTTAGTGCCTGAAAATTTGTTTTTTTTTCCTTTCCGAAAATGAAAAGGCTTTTTATGTTTTCTGGTTCCTATAAATTATTCTAAAGTGATTAAAAAAATGTTTTTGCTTATTTTTTTAACAAAATGATAAAAAAAAAATTATGAGTTGTTAAGTGCCTGGAAAAAAATGTTTTTCCTTATTCCAGGGACTGCTAAAGTTTTTTTTTTAGTTCTCTGAGGCATTTAAAAAATCCCTGATTTTAATCCAGGCAATTGAAGATTTTTCAGGCAACATCACAAACTCCATATTTTTGAATGCCTCTATTGATTTTTTTAAATCTCTGCAAGGGAAAATGCAAATTAAATTAACGCACCTCTTGATTTTTAATTCTGTTGTTTTTGTAATTAGTTTTTTGCCTGAAAAGTTGGCTTTAAAAAAAAGTGCCTCTAGGTGTCTGATTTTTTTAGAAAATATCTTTGAAACACTCAATAATCCAGAATTTCTCTTTTTTTTTTTTTTTAAGGCAGTGACAAGACAAAATTAATTTTTTGCTCAGGCAACATCAATTTTTTTCAAATGCCTGGAATAAGCATATCTTATTTTTATTCCAGGAAATTCTTTAAAAAATATATTTCTTCCAGGAACTTAAAACAATGCCTAATTTTATTCATTCGATTAAATATTTTTTTTCAGACAACATGATTAATTAAAAAATTTTTAGTGCCTGAAAATTTGGTTTTTTCAATCAGTTTTTTGACTGAAAAATTGATTTTAAAAGTGCCTCAAAGTGTCTGATTTTTTTAGAAAATATCTTTGAAACACTTAAAAATCCAGAATTTCTCTTTGTTTTTAAGGCAGTGACAAGACAAAATAATTTTTTGCTCAGGCAACATCAATTTCTTTCAAATGCCTGGATTAAGCACATCTTATTTTTATTCCAGGAATTCTTAAAGAAATAATTCATAATAATAGATTTCTTCCAGGAACTTTGATTAAATATTTTTTAGTGCCTGAAAATTTGTTTTTTTTCTTTTTGAAAAATTAAAATTAAATGGGTTTTCTGGTTTCTAAAAATTATTCTAAAGTGATTAAAAGAATGTTTTTGTATCATTTTTTAACAAAATATTCAAAATAAATGTGAGTTCTTAAGTGGCTGGAAAAAAAATTGTTTTTCCTTTATTTTGTCTTTTCTTGAGTTTGAAAAATGTTTGCATTTTGCCTGAAACATTGTTTTTTTTTCTTACGGTTTCCTAATTTTTAAGACTTTTTTTTTAATATATCGATTTTAAATTCTGTATTCCTTCTAAGCATATGAATAATTTTTCTATATAAGTATTTCAAGTAACTTTTAAATATTTTTTTTTAATTCCCCTAAATTTCTAATAATTTAATTTTGATTTTTTCCTTAAATTAAACTCTTTTGGTAAATTAGTTTTAAGTGCCTGAAAAAATTGTTCCTTTTTACTTCTAGGTAGTAAAATTGTTCGTATTTTCAAAAATGACTTCTAGTGTCTGGAACAATTTGATTTTTTTTCTTACTGCTGTAAAAAATCTATATTTATTATTTTTAAAAATTTCTAGGATTCCTATAATTTAAAATTTTCCAAAAGCTTGATTTACGTCAAAAAAAAAAAAAATTTGGAACTTAAAAAACATTTAGAAGCTCATCTTAAAGTTTCTGGAAAAAATTGTTTTTTCTTCATTCAAGCAATAAATTAATTATTTTTTAAAGGTAACATAAAACAATTTTTTTTAATTATTTTACGTCCCTGGAAAAAATTCAGGCAGTAGAAAAGGCGTATTTCTTCTATGTAGTTAATTAATCTTTTTAAGCAATTTAATATTTTTTTTCAACTAAATTTACTCGTTTAAAGCCCTCAAAATCCATTAAGTTTTCTCAAAAAAAGTGAAACTTAAAGAATAATATCAAAGTACCTTGAAAAATTGATTTTTTTAAGACCCTTTCAAGTTAATATTTTCTCGCTATATTTCCGTGTAATAAACCCAACAACCTTATTTGTCTTCTTAACTCCCTAATTAGTTCAAACACTATTTCGCCCCATCGTCACGTTTACATTGGCACTTAGGCATTTAAATTAACCGACCCTCTGTATATACCTGTTTACGGTTTCTCAGATTAAATTCTTCTAAAAGTAAACAATAAAACCATTTAGGGACCATTGTCAAGTCATATTGACTCAATGTAATACGAGATGAACGACTGTTGACTGAGATACGAAGAACCGTTAAGAATCCCAAGTTGAAGTTGAAATTTGCCTAAAAGCTTAAGTGTAGAAAACAATATATACTGTTAAGTAAATAATTATGTGCTTAAAAGTGTATATAAGGTTGGGACCTTGGTACATTGCTCTAAGTTGAATTATGTTGTTTTTTGACTAAACATGTTTAGTTTTTTCGTGTTTTTCGTTAGTTTTTCTTTTGTTCGTGCGGGGTTTTTTGATTTAACCGATGTGGAGGATCCTTTTGCTTTATTATGGCACTTACGTAAGTAGAAAATGTATTTTATCTCATTTCCTCAGCATAAGAAGGAAAGAATAGAAATCTAATTATTTCAGGCACTTTTTTTTAAACTCTCTGAAATAAATAAATTAAATAATTCCAGGCAATGCAGAGCACCATTTAATCAAGTGTATAATGAACGTAAGAACTGTCTATAAAAAGTCTAAAAAAATTAAATTAAATTATTCCAGGCAGTTGAAGACTTGAATAAAAAAATTAGGGCCATAAGTTGTCTAAAAATTTCACACAGTTGAGGTGAATAAATTATATTCATAAGACGATAATAAAATGACCAATGAAGATCTGGAGAAAATAAAATTGATTATAAACTGCCTAGAAAAAGCTGAAATAATAGCTAAATAATATTTTTTTCTAGACAGTTAATAAGCTAAATATTCTGTGCACATTTCTATAAACAATATAAGTTATTCACAAAATATTGCCTGAAAATTGAATGAGACTTTTAAAAAGTGCTTGGAAAAAAATTTCAGGATTGAAAACCTCAGGCTTCTTATTTAAGGTAATTGTCTAAAAAATCTACAATTTTAAAAGTCTTATTCCAGGCAGCTGATGAAGAAATTTTAATCAATTATTTATAATTGCATTTAATGTTGCCTGAAAAAACTGAAATATTTCATCTGCCTGGAAAAAATTAAAAAAATATTTTAATTTTTTTAGAAGAAAAAACTTATTGTTTTTAGGCATTTAAATGGTTTTTTACAGGTATTAACATGATATATTTAATTACCTGAGAAATATTAAAAATCGAATAAAATAAAGAAAAATAGTTATTTTTTTGCCTAGTCAAAAAATATTTTTCAAATGCCTGAAAAAAATATATACTATAACAGGCATTTTTTTATATTACAGGCATTTTCCTAGAAACTTGACTATAAAAAATTATATACTTTTTAGACAAAAATATAGTTTGCTTGTTGTAAAGCTATTTATTATTGCCTGAAACCAATTAGAAAATTTCAACTATTTAGAAAAAAATAAAAAATAGTTTTTCCAGGCATTTTAAATTTTTTTAATTTCCTCTGGATGACTTTTTTCAGGCAAATTTAAATGCTTTTAATTTTAAATAATAAAGTTATTTTCTTTTGCTTTAATTGGACAAAAGATTAATAATTTTTCCTATGCCTAGAAATACGTTAATACCTGGAAAAAGAATTTTCTAGGCAAAAAAATTACCACAAATGTACCTTAACTATAATAGTTCTTTGAAAAAAATTATGACATATCTTAATTTTTTTAGAAAATAAATTATTTCTTCTAGGCACATTTTTTTAATGCCTGGAAAAAATGTTTATTTTCTAGGCAAAAAAAAGTTTTACTTTGACTATTATTAAATAGCCTGAAAAAAAGTGGAATTTTTTTTTCTTTAGTGCCTGGAAAAAGATGTTTTCCATTTAAAAAAAATAATATTAATATGTCCAATGTTTAATTCCCTTGAGAAAACAATAAATCAAGTTAAATTTGAAAAAAAGAGTTTTTTCCAGGCAATTTAAAAAATTATTTATACTTTCAAGAAATCAAAATTTTTCCAGTTTTTTTTCAGGCTTTGAAAGTGAAAAAAAAAATTAATTATTTTTTTCCTAGGAAATAAATAATTTACTATAAAAAAAATAGAAAAATAATTAAGAGACTACCTCAATTAATTAATGTTGCTTTAAAATAAACTGGAATATTTTAGTCGCAAAAAAAAAATTCCAATTTTTTCAAGCAACATTTAATTAATTAATTCTAAATAAGTAAAGTTAATTTTTTATTTATTTTTGCCTACAAAATAAATTATTTATCCTTTTTTGAATGCCTGGAAATGTGTTAATATCTGGATTAAAAATTTTGCCAGCCAGTGAAAAATAAAAAAAATGGAAAATAATCACAGAATTACCTTAAAAATTAAATGTTGCCTGGGAAATTTCAACTGTCTACCTGAGGTAATCAAAAGCCCCTTTTGTTTTGAATTTATTTTTTTATGCCTGACAGACGAAATTTCAGGCATTTAAAGAAATGGTGTGCCTAGAAATTTTTTTTTATTTTTCAGGCATTAAGTTTATAATTAAAATTTTACCTTGTAAACAATGCAATATTGCCTGGAAAAAAGTGAAAATATTCAACTGCCTTGAAAAAACAAGAAATTAAATTTTTTTCTTTAGTGTTTGAAAAAAAAAATTCCAGGCATTTAAAAAATTATTTTTTAGTACCTACAGTTTTTTTTTCAAGCAATATTTAATTAATTTTATTTCCAATTGTTAAAGTTTTTTCTTGTAACACCTTTTCAGGCAGCGAAAAAGAAATAAAAAATAATCGAAAAGTTACCTTAACTATTTAATGTTGCCTGGAAAAAACTGGAAAATTTTAACCGCCTTGAAGTAATAAGATATTATTTATTAATGCCTGGAAAACGATATAAATAATGTAAAAAATTAATATTTTAGTACCTACAGGGGGGGTAAGGGGATCGACGATTTCCAATTTTTTTTTCGGGTAAAATTAAATGAGTTTAATTTTAAATAGTTAAATTAATTTTTTGCCTAAAATATAAACGATTTTTAGACACATTTTTTTAGTGCCTGGATACGCATTTAATGTCTGGATATCCCATTTTTCCGGACAGAAAAAAAAATTTAAAAACAATGGAAAATAATCGAAATACTAACGTGAATTTTTTTACTGTTGCCTGGAAAAAAACTAGAAAGTTTCAACCTTTTATCTGAAGCCACCAATAAACTTTTTTTAAATTTGGTTTACTGCCTGAAATTTCAATCATATAAAATAAGTTTGCCTTGAAAAAAGGTTGTCCAAAAATACGTTAAATTTCTGAAATAAACATTTTTCCAGGCAGTAAAATAAATGGAAAATAATCAGAATGTTAGTGTAACTATTTAATGTTGCTTGGAAAATTTCAAGCGCTTTGAGACAATAAACAATTTTCTTTTTAATGCCTGAAATAAAAAAACATATTTTCACACAAAACAATTTTTTTAAAAATTTTTGCATTTGCCTGAAAAACACATAATTATTTAAATAATTTCGGGCAATGAAGAACAAAGTTTCATGAAGTGTAGAAAGCTTGAAAAAATTAAATTCACTTATTCCAGGCAGTTGAAGACCAAAATCAATTTAACTGCGGATAAATTTTAAAAAATGACCACGAGTTATAGATTAGAGACCATAAATTCCACACAGTTAAGTTGAGCAAATTATATTCAACTGCCAATAAGGTGTAATAAATAACTAATAAGTGCCTAGAAAAAAGTAAAAATTGGCTGGAAAATTTGAAATAATGACTGAGTTGTCTGGAAAAACATAACTTTATTTGTTCCAGGCGGTTAGAGAATTAAATTAGTCTGGAAAAAACAATTGAATTATTTTGGGTACTACTTGGAAAATCACACTTCATATTTTTAAACTGCCTAAAAAAACCTTTTATTTTTCTCTTTCAAGCAGTTTTTCCAGAATATTAAATAGCTTAGTCACTTTTTATCTGAAAAATGAATGAAACTTTTGAAAAATATCTGGGAAAAATCTCTATTAAAACGTCTTAGGCAGGAAAACCTTATGTTTCTTATTCAACATGGTTATCCTACAATTTAAAAAGTTTCAAAGTGAAAACTCTTATTCCAGGCAACTGAGATACAAATTATAATCAACTGTCAAATAAAAAATTAATGATAAATTATTTTCTGGAAAAGAAGAACTAATTGTTTTCAGGCATCTAAAAAATAATGTTTTTTTTCTTTCGCCTTAAAAAGTAAAATAATACTTCCAGGCATTTAAAAGGTTTTTCTAGGCACTTAAACGATTTAAATTATCAGGCATTTAAATTATCTATTTATTAATTGCCTGGAATTTTTTTTCTACCTGAAGAGCAAAGATCTGTTTTTTAAACGTTTTTTCCAAGCACTTAAGTCAGTTTTTTTGTATCTAGCATGTATTTCTTTTGCTTTAATAGTCTGAAGTAAATGAAAAATTGTTCTTTTGAGGCAAAATAATTTTAAGAAAATGGTAAACGGTTTCTTATTTTCTTTAATAAACAGGCATTTTGCCTATAAAGTTGCCTGAAAAATTCCTTAAACCACCTTAAAAGAATCAAAAATATTTTTTCAGGCAAGAAATATTTTTTTATTTTCTTTGTTAAAATTTTTATTATAAGGTTTTATGCGGTAACATTAAATGCATTAATTTTTTTAATAGTTAAAGTTTGTTTTTTGTTGTCCTAGACATATTTTTTAATGCCTGAAAATACGATTAATGTCTGGAAAAAAAATTTTTTTAGGTAAAAAAGACTCCTAAATTCATTTTAGAAAAAGGTATTTAACGTTTACGATATATTTAGTTTGCCTGGGAGAAATAAAAAATATAATTTTAAAAAAATTTTCCAGGATTTTAAAATCATTTTCTTGTACCCGAAAGGAATTAACAATTCAGACAACTTTTCCAGGCACTTAAAACCAGGCATGTTTTCCAGGCATGTAATTTTTGTCTTCTTTAACCTCTTAGAATAAGTGAAAATTTTTTTTTGCCAAGATCAAATAATTATTTTCTATGTTGGTATTCTAATGTTGCCTATAAAAAGTAAATATTTTGGCTGCTTAAAAAAATTAATTATTAATTTGCTTGTTTTTAAACAAAAATTTCAGGCATTTAAAAAAAAAGTTGCCTGTCAAAAATTATTTATTTTTTACTCATAAAAATGATTAAAATTCTACCTGAACTATTTATTGTAGGACGTAAAATATCTAGTTTAATTTTCTGGTTTAGTGCCTGGAAAAAAAATTTCAGGCATTTAAAAATTATTTTTTCCTTATTCCTCTAGGGGATCAAAATTTTCAAGCTTTTTTCAGGCAATATTAAATGATATTTAAAGTGAATTTTTTATTTTTGGTTTCCTAGGATATGAATTATTTACTCTAGGCAATTTTTTTTGAATGCCTAGAAATGCGTTTATATCTAAAATAATCATTTTTTCAGGCAGTATATTTTTTTTAAATCGAAATAAACCAAAAAAAGTTTTACCTTAATTACTTATTGTTGCCTGAAAAAAAACTGGAAACATTCAACTGCCATCGGACAATAATAAATCAATTTTAGCCTTTGTTTCTAATATCTGGAAAAAAAAATTTCAGGCATCTAAGAAATCGAAGTTTTCTCATTTTTTTTCAAGCAACATTAAATGAATTTTATTTTAAAATAGTAAAAGTTAATTTTTTAAGCAAAAACTTAGGAAATGCACAATGTACTCTTGACACATTTTTGCCTGCAAGTACATTTAATATCTGACACAAAATTTAAAAAACAATGGCAAATTATCGGTATATTAACTTATTACTGAATGATTAACTGTTTAATATTGCCTGGCAAAAAACTGAAAACATTCAACTGCCTTGAAGAAACAAAAAATCAAGTTAAATTTTATTTTTAGTGCTTGGAAAAAAAGTACTCTTAAAAAATTATTTATAATTCCTAATTAGGAAATTTTCCAGGTTTTTTCATAAGCAAATATCAAATAGTTAATTTTTAATTTGCTTAGAAAATAAATAATTTATTCTAGGCACGGTTTTTTAATGCCTAGATATTCGTTAAATGTCTGGAATAAAAAAATTTCTAGGTAGGAAGAAAAAAAAATCGAAAGTAATCAAAGATTTACGTTAACTATTTAATATTGCCTGAAAAAAACCGAAACTATCTTTTATCCAAAAGAAACAAAAATCGTGCTTATTTTTTTCTTTAGTGCCTGGAAACAAAAATTTCAGGAATTTAAAAAATTATATTTATTCCCCAGAGGATCTTAATTTTTTAGTTTTCTTCTTAGCATTAAATGAAGTTAATTTCAAATAGTTAAAGTTAATTTTTAATTCTTTTTTTTGCCTAGAAAATAAATAATTTACCCTTTTACTTTTTTTTAATGCCTAGAAATATGAAATTGATAAAAGCTGATTTTTTTTCTAGGCCTTTGTTACTCTTCCAGGCATCTTTTTTAACATTTCTGTAAAATATATTATCATTTTAACTATCTGGAAGAAATTCACCATGAATTTTCCGAAACTTCCAGGTTTTAACCTTTTGCCAGAGCTAATGGATTTAACTGCCTGGTATGACTTAAACCTGACTTTAGTTTCGAGGTAAAATAGTGAAAAGCCTGGAAAAAATTACTCAAATTTCTTGTTTAACAGCTGCCTGAAAAAACATAATTTTCTAATTTTTTCCTGTCTGAAAGGAAAAAAATCCAGACCTTTTTAAGCTAATAAAACCACTTTTTTAACTAGAATGATTGACAAAAATGTAAAACTTTAACTTTCCCTAATTTTGAAGCTCCATATCTCAACACATTCAAACAACATTTCCAATAGTACCAGAGGATTTCAGAGGTCCTAAAAAAAACTTTTTTAAATAATCATTTCAAACATTTTGCCCAACTTTAGCTGTACATCAAAAAATCACCCAATGCATAATAGACACCAACCGCTACGGCACCTGTATGGACAAACCAAGATGTCTTTTAACAGGGGGAACTCCTTCTGGAAAATGCGGACCTTTATTTACATGCTGCTCGTGTAAGTCGACATTTTCCAAAAAAAAATTGAAAATTAAAAAAAAATCCTGTTGCAGATGACACCGATTGCGTCAAAACCTCCGATAAGAAACAGGCGTATTTCGAATCGAAAAACTTAAATACCGCCGTGACTAATTGCAAATACACCATCAAACTGAGAAGTAAAAACGTATGCCAAGTGAGGCAAGTGTAATTTTTTCAAAATTTATTTAAAAAATTTAATATTTTAATTTTTAGGCTGGATTTCGAAGAGTTCTACTTGGCGCCGGCCGTATTGACCCGATCCTCCACCGAATCGGACGTTTCGATTTACAAGTGCGTCAATGACGCCCTAAAGATCGATCCGGACACGTATGGAGTTCCGGTCTTGTGTGGAAACAATACTAGGCAACACTGTAAGTTGTAAAAAAAATACGAGGACAATTTTCGAGGTTTTTGTGTCCATTTTTTTGTTTAAGAATTCTGTGTCCTGATCGACGTGTATGTCATTGTTAAGGAATTTTCAAACTAGGGGTTCGTTCTTAGTAATGTCACATTCATCTTCTTTTGAATCCAGTTAGACTACTGGCAAAAATATATCTATTATATTTTTATAGAAAATAATAATAATAATAGTAGTAAAAACGTTTATTGGTCACTCATGAAGCAAAAAAAATACAAAGAGAGGTCACGGACCGTGAATAGTAAGTAGTAATCTAAAGGGAACTACACAAAGTCTCGCTCTCAAAACTATTTATTAATTCTAACAATAGGTTACACTTGTTTCACTCTAATTAAGAGCATCATCAGACCTTAAAAATCAACTACAAACAGTACATGCTTTATGGTCACATTATACACGCACACTTAGTAGTTTGTCGATTTTTAAGGTCTGATGATGCCCTAAATAACAGCGAAACACGCGTAATCTATTGTTAGAATTAATAAATACTTTTGAGACCGAGACTTTGTGTAGTTCCCTTTAGATTATTGAATCTATGTAGGTCTCATTGAGAAAATAGACTACTTTTTTTCAATAGTAAGTAGTACTATGTTATTTCAGAATATAGTCATTAACCTGAACAATATTATTTTGTACATAAAAATAAATTTATCCCTACATACATAGCAGTAATCGAAATAAGTGACCAATGGGATGAGGCCTTAAAATTAAAAATCGTAGGCAAAAAAATTAAGAGAAACATATACCTAAAAGAGAAATGTAATAGGAAAAACAGAGAAGAAGGTTAAACTATAATATCTATTTTAAATTCTAAAACTTTAATTTTTTTTAGTATTTACACGTAATTTAGAAGGAGTAAATGTATGCGTTGAACAAATACCGCTTAAATTTTTCTTTAAATGCGTCCTCGGACATCGCAGTCTAATATTTTAAATTTATTTATAAAAAGAACTATTACGTACGAAAATTACTTTTTTTTAAGTTCTTTATTATGAAAGAGTCAATATTTCTTACACTTAAATTGTGTACATTTGTTCAATAGGTCACGTTTCTATCTAGATATGTAGGATAAGACCATGACAAATGACCATTTTTTTTAAATTCAGTTAGTTAAGGAACAAAAATAGTGAAAATAGACTATAAACTGCCTGGAAATATTTCAATTGGCTCCTAATTATTTTAGGCAGTTTATATGCTGAACACATGCCACTACTTAAAGGAAATTAAAAACTGCTGCAAAAAATATATATTATTTCAGTTCTGTTACTTAAAAGAGAATTTTAAATTTAATATTGATGCATTTCTAAACAATTAAGATAGCATGCCTAAAAAAAATTAAATGTTTATATTATAGGCTAAAGAAAAAAATAATTGGGCTTATTCAAGGCAGTTGAGTAAGCAAATACTTACAAGTGCCTGAAAAACCAATTATTTTATTATATTTCAATTATATTATATAGCCTAGAATTTAATTCTAAAAAAGCTTAACTAGTAGGTTAGTAATAAAATTTTCAGGCATTTACACGTCTTGTTTAAGCACTGAAATGATTTTTCAGGCATTTTTTAATGTCTTAAAAAAAAAATTTAACCGGAAATTTACTGTTGTGTTACCACAGTGTTGAATACCTGGAAGAAAATGCCTGGAAGAAATCATTTTTTTCGTTGTTTTAAAAAAAAGGGGTTTTTTTAAAATATCAGGAAGACAAAAATTTTAAAAAATCCATGTATTAAAACGCCTTGTCCAAGCACTTAAACGGATTTAGAGTAATTTAAAAATATTCCAAACGCATTTTTTTAATTAAATATTCACTGATTTGTCCTAGTAAAAAATACTAAATAATTGACTTTAACTGCCTGAAAATTCAATAAATTTTAGGCTGGGAAACATTATTTAATTGTATTATTCTAGACAGTCTATAAATAAAACATATTGAACTGCCTGGAACTCCTTTTAATCTTACTTAAAAAAAAAACACGAGTATTTCAACAACCTAAAAAGAAGAATTTTTTCCAAAATATTTTAGCACATTTTTAGGTTTAAAAAAAATAATTTTCTCATATCTTTCCAGACATCTAAACGTCTTTTTCAGGCACTTTATAACACAAATAATCAATAATTAACATTAATTGCCTGAAACGCTTAAATTTTAGGTTGAACAAATTTAATTTTAAAATTCTAGGCAACTTATGTAAAAAACAAATTCCACTGCCTGGAACTGCATTTAATTTTGCCTGGAAAGAACTCAAATATTTCAACTGCCTGGAAGAATTTTTTTTTGTTCCTCTCCCTAAAAAGAGCGATTTTTCTTTACTTTTCTTTTTTTTTTCTGAAACAGTTTTTCAGGCACTTCAAGGTGCTTTAAAGCATTTTTTTTAATACATATTTACTCATTTATCAGGCCAAAGATACCTAATAATTAACTGCCAGAAAAACATTCAATTTAATAAATTTAAGGCTGGATAACAATATTTAATTGTGTTATTCTAGGCAGTCTATGAATGAAACATATTCAACTGCCTGGAACTCCTTTTTAAAAGAAAAAATAATTGGGCTTATTCAAGGCAGTTGAGTAAGCAAATACTTACAAGTGCCTGAAAAACCAATTATTTTATTATATTTCAATTATACTATAGAGCCTAGAATTTATGAATTCTAAAAAAGCTTAATTAGTAATGATTTTTCAGGCATTTTTTAATGCCTTAAAAAAAAAAATTTAACTGAAAATTTACTGTTGTGTTACCACAGTGTTGAATACCAAATGCCTGGAAAAAATCATTTTTTTCGTTGTTTAAAAAAAAAGGGGTTTTTTTAAAATATCAGGAAGACAAAAATTTTAAAAAATCCATGTATTAAAACGCCTTGTCCAGGTACTTAAACAGGTTTAAAGTAATTTAAAAGTCTTTGAAATGCATTTTTTTTATTAAATATTCGCTGATTTGCCCTAGTAAAAAATACTAAATAATTGACTTTAACTGCCTGAAAATTCAATAAATTTTAGGCTGGGAAACATTATTTAATTGTATTATTCTAGGCAGTCTATGAATAAAACATATTTAACTGCCTGGAACTTCTTTTAATGTTACAAAAAAAAAAAAACACGAGTATTTCAACAACCTAAAAAGAAGAATTTTTTCCAAAATATTTTAGCACTTTTTTAGGTTTAAAAAAAAAATTTTCTCATATCTTTCCAGACATCTAAACGTCTTTTTCAGGCACTTTATAACACAAATAATCAATAATTAACATTAATTGCCTGAAACGCTTAAATTTTAGGTTGAACAAATTTAATTTTAAAATTCTAGGCAACTTATGTAAAAAACAAATTCCACTGCCTGGAACTGCATTTAATTTTGCCTGGAAAAAATTCAAATATTTCAACTGCCTGGAAGATTTTTTTTTTGTTCCTCTCCCTAAAAAAAGCGATTTTTCTTTACTTTTCTTTTTTTTTTCTGAAACAGTTTTTCAGGCACTTCAAGGTGCTTTAAAGCATTTTTTTTAATACATATTTACTCATTTATCAGGCCAAAGATACCTAATAATTAACTGCCAGAAAAACATTCAATTTAATAAATTTAAGGCTGGATAACAATATTTAATTGTGTTATTCTAGGCAGTCTATGAATGAAACATATTCAACTGCCTGGAACTCCTTTTAATGTTACTGGAAAAAAACACGAATGTCTCAACTGCTTGGAACAACCTAAAATAACGAATTTTTTAAAAATATTGGAGCACTTTTTCAGGTCTAAAAAAAATTAATTTTCTCATTTTTTTCTGCCTGGGAGACAAAAAAACACTTTTTTCCAGACATCTAAACGTCCTTTTCAGGCATTTTAATCATTAGCTGATAATTTCAATTTGTTGTTTAAAGTAGTTTTTTTATGAAATAAACTCAAGTGGCTGGAACTCCTTTTAATTTTGCCTGAAAAACCTTCAAGAAAAAACTAAGCATTTTCAGGCATTTAAATTTTTTTTTTCGATATTTGGCCTAGAAGGCAAAAATATTTTTTTCAAGTATTAAAAGCTTCTCTAATAAACAAACAGTTTTTGCAGTCACTGAAACGATTTTTCAAACATTTAAGAGAAAAAAATAGTCAATAATTACCAATAATTGCCTGAAACACCTAAATTTTAGGTAAAAAAACATTAATTTTGAAATTAGCTAATTTATGTAAAAAACAAATTCAACTGCCTGGAACTGCATTTAATTTTGCCTGGAAAAAACTCGAATATTTCAACTGCCTGGAAGAATTCCTTTTTGTGTTTCTCTCCCTAAAAACAGCGATTTTTCTTTACTTTTTAATTTTCTTTTTTTTTTTTGCTTAAACAGTATTTCAGGCACTTCAAGGTGCTTTAAAGCATTTTTTTTAATACACATTTACTCATTTGTCAGGTCAAAAATACTTAACAATTAACTGCCTGGAAAAGTCCTAATTTATTTCATTTCAGGCTGGAAAATTTCAATTGCATTATTCCAGGCAGTTGATGTATAAAATATACGAGTATCGTCTCTTTTTTCCTTTCATTTAATTTTGCCTGAAAAAAGCTCAAATATTTTAAATTTAAAAAAATGTTTATCCCTATAGGTGGGATTTTTTGTATATTTGCGCAGCTTTGCAGGTATTAATTTTATAAACTAGAAGGGAAAAACAATATTTTCTAGGCATTAAAGCGTCTTTTGCAGGCACTTAAATGGTTCCTCAAGCATTAAAATCATAATTTACTTTACTCAAAAATTACTAATTTTAGCGGGCAAATAATACACCACCATAATTGAATAAATTCTGGAAAGCTTGAATTATACTATTCCAGGCAGTTAATGTATAAAATATATTCAACTGCCTGGAACTGAATTTAATTTTGCCTAAAAAAACTGAAATATGTCAACTGCCTGGAAGACGTAAAAAAATATTTAAAAATTATTATTTTTATTATTAAATCTCCCTTCCTGTAAGGGAAAAATTAATTATTTCCAGGTATTTCTGCAGTCTCCAATCTCAATAATTTATCAAATATTATTTTATAATTTTTTTATGTCTGTTGGAACAAAAACGTGTTAGCTTTTTTTCCAGATTTTTGAGGTACTTCTACAATATCTAAAAAACGCGAGTATATCAAGTTTCTGGAAAAAAAAAACCAACAAATTTTTCCAGGAATTCAATCGCTTTTTGCAAAAGAGAAAAAATGCCTTCATTACCGTCATTTTGCTCAAATCAAGTGTATCAAGTCAATTTGAAGGAAAAAATTGTGACAAGACAAGAATAGGTACATCTTAAGATGTATAGCAGCAAACGAAAAATCCTTAACTTCGACAACGGATTACAGGAAAACTATTGGCGCTTTCTCTGTAATTTTATCGTTTTTTTATATTTTTGATCTTTTTAATTGTTAAACATTAAAAAAATGTCAAAAATCGAAATTTTTTTGATATTAATAAAAAAAATTATACAGCCAAAAACATACACAGAATGCCCATTTTTTCCAAGGAAAGCAACGAATTCAGTGAGATCTAAAACTAAATGCTCTTATAATTTAAAAATCATTTCTTTACCCCACTATTTTTATTTTTAACAACAAACCCTTAATTTTCCAGTGTATATTCATTTAAACACCCCCACTGAACCACGCAGCACAGTAAGTCTCGACATAAGCATCGCGAATCGTTTGAGTGAGGATTACAAGAACCTACCGAAACCCACTTGGAAAATCAAGTTTACCCAACTGGAATGTCCCGTGAAGAGACATAAGTTCGATTTTTCCAAATATGCCGAAATCGAGCATGTTAATGAAGATTTTAGCGCGTTAGGTGAGGAGTAGTATTTACTTGAATATAGCTGAAAATTTATAAGACAAAAATTATTGTAGCTCCTCAGGGTGCGATACAATACTACACCGAAACACACGGCGAGATCAGATCGTTTGGTTTGGATACGACCGCGCCCCTTAAAAGTGAGGAGGCCACCAGTTATCCTTACTTGGAGCATTATAGTATTGCCTTTAAAAGGCCCAATAACGTTTGTGGGATCAAGTAAGTAACTAGAAAACAAACAAAAAAACATACAGAAGGTAAATTTTATTATTTTTTTAAGGTTTACGCCTACTTACTTTAACGTCCTGAGGAGCGACAAGGATATATGCTATCACTACCTCTTTATTCCGGAATACTTTTCAGAGACCAGTTTAAGTAGCGCCGGCGCTGGTACAGTTTGTTCTGGAACTGATCAACCATTTTATAGTAAGTATACAGGCACTAAAAGTGTTATTTTATGTAATATTTTAGGATTTAATTTGGATAAGGTATATAACAACAGCTATTTATTTGATGCTTTTAAGCAATGTAGGCACATCAACACGTCTTTATTTGCATAATAACAAGTAAACGACAGTCTATAAAAACCATTTTCACTATGCACAGCTGAATTATACAATGCTTTTAATGCCATTTACACATTTTGTAGAATTGTTAAAATACCTTTTTAATATTGCAGGTCTGGTTCCTGGACCGCTTTACGTCAACTTCAAGTCGATGGACACCTCGCAGTACGTCGCCCCCACATTAGAAAATCGAGGTTTCGTACTGAATTACGAACTACAAGCGGCCAATAGTTGCCCGTTAAATAACAATTTTTAATAAAATTAATTTTAAGAAAGAAATTGTGGTTTTTCTCACCCTCTCCGAGAGGCGAAAATCGATTTTATACGAAGGCAAAAGCAAATTGGTGCCAGTTCGATAGGGCAAAGGGATCCATGTTCCAGTTCAAGTGAGAGGTGATTCATCAACGTCTTTTTGTATGACTGGCAGCTTGGAAACAGCAGTCGAATCGATTTAATTGATGCTCGAATGCTTTTTTTTTTGTTCGGTACGAGTGTGTGTGTGTGTGAAGATTTAAAGTGACGTGTTGACCCAATAAAATAAGTAACTCAAGATTTAATGTGGACGCCCTAAAACCAACCATGATATGATTGGTGTTTCGGAGACATGGTTACATACTGATATTAACGACGAAGTTGTACATATACCTAACTATAGTATTGTCAGACAGGATCGATTGGGCAGAGGTGGTGGCGTCGCAGTGTTTATTAAAAATATTTTTGAATTTCGCATAATAATTAGTGAGTCGAATATGTATTTAGAACAAATTTGGATTGAAGTAAAGCTAAATAATAAAAAGATTCTTATTGGTAATATATATCGCCCTCCTAAAGGTGACCTTAATTTGTTTTACTCAAATTTAGATAATATTTTAGAGAACTTTTATGTTGTTTATGATTGTATATTTTTGCTGGGAGATTTTAACATTAATGTTTTGGGTCTGAATTCGAACTTACCTTTGCTTGAAATAACTGAGGTTTATGGTTTGAAGCAATTGATCATTGATCCTACAAGAGTGTCAGATATAACGATGTCTCTGATAGACCTAATTTTCTCTAATCATGAGTCTATCCAAGATTGCGGCGTTAGGGATGTGGGTGTATCTGATCACATGCTTGTTTATTGTACTGCCAATTTGGATGTTCCAGAACCGCAGACTATTAATTTTGTATATAGAAATTTAAATGATATAAATTACGAGCAATTGCAGGCCGATTTGGTCGAATTGATTCCCTGGCATACTATGTATGATATGAGAGATATAGACTCCAAAGTTGACTTTTTCACGGAGTCATTACATAATATTATGGATATACATGCTCCCTTAATTAAAGTTAAAAATAAAAATAAACCTTACAGTCCATGGATTACGGCTAATATTAGATTAATGCAAAGACTGCGCAATAGGGCATTAAATAAATTTAGAATCACTAAAGAGCGAGAGGACTGGAACATCTATAAGCAGTATAGAAATATAACAACAAGCGCAATAAGAGCAGAGAAAAAAGCTTACCTTGAATATAAGTTTAGTACTTGTAAAAATAAAGAAGTTTGGCAAGAATTGAAAAAAATTGGTGTTTCACAGAAAAATAAAAAACAACTTCCAATTTTTCTACAGAATGTTGAAGAACTTAATACTTTTTTTACGAATGGCAATAATAATAACAATATTGTTGATGCTAATTATGTTAAATATTTTAAAGAACATAAAGTTGTCGCAAATGAATTTAAGTTTAACCTAATAACTCAAGACTTAATCGTAAACATTTTAAAAACTATAAAAAGCAAAGCATTTGGGGTCGATAACTTAAACATAACTCTTATCTTACTTTGTTGCCCTGCTATTATTAATCCATTATGTCATTTAATAAATATTTGTTTAGAGGAAAACTACTTTCCAAAAAAATGGAAGCAAGCCAATATTATTCCTATACCAAAAATAAAAAATCCAACTGAATTTGACAATCTTCGATCAGTCTCCGTTCTTTCTGTTTTTTCTAAAGTAATGGAGAAAATTATGGAGCAACAGATATTGGACTATTTAAAGAATAATAATTTGATTCCTGAATATCAATCTGGCTTCCGTAAAGGGTATAGCTGTGCCACCGCGTTGGCTCAAGTGTCTGATGATATATTTAGAGCCCTTGATAATAGTCAAGCAACCGTATTAATTTTACTAGATTTTACTAAAGCTTTCGATATGGTTAATCATCAGATACTTTTATCAATTTTGCATTATGTGGGATTTTGTGAGTCGGCTGTAACTTTAATATCTTCTTTTTTGTCAGATCGTAAACAGCGGGTGATTTTGAATGATAATGAATCGGGGTTTCTAGACGTAGTCAGCGGTGTTCCGTAGGGTAGCATTTCTATGTCTATTTCTCTTTTAAAGATACTGATGTTTGGCAGGCTAATATAAAAATTAATGAAGACCTTAACAATTTATTTATAGAAACGCAAAAGTTACTTTTAAAAGTTAATCCCAATAAGTCCACAGCCATTCTTTTTTGTAGTGATAATAAACGAACAAATATTTTAAATAACTTGCAACTTTACATTAATAATGACAACATAACTTTTAAAAATTCTGCTGAGAATCTTGGACTTTTAATGGATTACAAACTAAGATTTAAGGATCATGTTACTCTTAAAATGAAAAGTGGGTACTCCGCACTAAAAATGATTTTTTCGCAAAGGGATTACCTAAATTTGCCTATAAGAAAAATGCTTTGTGAAATATTGGTACTATCCCAATTAAATTTTTGTGACACCATCTATGGTCCTTGCCTTGATTCTTCTGACTCATATAGAATACAAAAACTTCAGAATTCCTGTCTTAGGTTTGTATATGGCATAAGAAGGAGAGAACATATTTCACATAAGCTAAAGGTTGCGGGGTGGTTAAATATGTACAATCGTAGAGTGTTGCATCTTATTTGCTTCTTTTTCAAAATTCTTAAGTCAAGGATTCCTTCATATTTACATCGAAAAGTTAGATATCGGACTGACGTGCACAACTTGAATATTAGAAGAAAACAATTATTAACTATTCCTTCATACAATAAAGAATTTTTTAAGAGATCGTTTTCTTACTTAATAGCACACTATACTAACAAATATTGTATAAATGATTTTACCATGTCAGAAAAAATTTTTAAGATGAAAACTAAACTAATTCTAATAAATCAATAACAAATTACTTATAAGTATTTATAATAAAAAATTGTTTTTTATTTTTATTTTTAAATTATAAAATCGAATTATTTATATGTGCCGACCTTTTCCTTGTCCAATTCCAGTTCCTTTTCCTATTCTCTCCTTATCCCATCAGTATGCTTTTTATTCGTGTTGTATTAACTTTCTTCTTTTTTTCTTTAACTGGGAAAATGCTTTTGTTTATTATTTATAAGTGTCATTTATAATTTATAATTATTAAATATATATAAGGCCTCAACAGAATTCAGGGAATCTCGCAGGGGTTGTTCCCTGGAAGTCTGAAAACACGGCCTATTAGTCACCTTCTGGAATTTTATATGTATTTGTATAAAATTTAAGTTCTATAGATATTTTTTATATGTTTCAATACACATTAAATGTGCTCTTTGTAAAGAACGAACTATTCAAGATGTGATATGCATTTGGTTTATAACAGAATTGTAATTTTTTATTTTTTTCTGGTGATTAATAAAAGTCTTATTATTATTATTATCTTTTCTGTAATATCTACATTCATTTAAGTTTGAATATTCGTTTTGCGGCTGTGTTTTTTTTTGCCATTTCTACATTAGCATTTGGCATCATTGCATCAGAGATGTTGCAAGTAAACAAATTGCCCATAGTTCTATGGCAATGCTAATTCTAGCCTTTCAATGTTCTAAGGTCGGTCAAATGGCAATGAGAAAATTAGCATGGCTTCTTATGGAAAAGCTAGAAAAATCGCCTCCAGAGCCTTAAGGATTTTTGCTTTTTCGTCACTTAAGTAATTTTTCTAACAAATTCTTCTTCTCTTCCCCATTTTTTGCAAACAACTTAAGTATATCTTAAATACGGTTGGTTTGTCTGCGTTAAAACTAAAAACACTCAACTTCATCATAGAAAGCTAAATTTCTTGCGAAATTTTGAACCATGACAATACTATAAAATTGCTATTTTAATACGAAGGTGTAAGGTACAAAACAGTTTTTATTTGCCGTTATCGGTTTGGCCATTAGGTGGATGGTCTACTGCGGTCAAAAATAACGACCGGTCCCGACCAAAATTCCCCACGATAAATCAAACTAAATTCCTGTCAAATGCGGTGTATCGTTTCCTTATTAGCGGTTCGCCGGACCATTAGTCGGGATCGTTTTCGGGATTATTGCGGTAATTCCCAATAATGTCCTTTTTCCAACCGGGGACGCCCTTTTTTTATGTTTGTTTGTTTGTTGTTTCCGTTCATAAAATCACCCTTAACCGAACGAACGTTTGTTACCAACTTAATATACTCCATTCGATCAGTAAACCGACTTTTTAAATTAAAATTTAATTTAAGAAAGCACCGCTCGAAACTTTTGAAATATAACCGACCGCATCAGCTTCGTTACAGAGTCGGAGTTTCTTTTATCTATTATAGGGCATCTTGTTTCAATTTAAAGTTCTCCATTGCCGGATTACGTGTATTAAAATAGGACGTACTAAAAATGTTTAAAATCGTTTTAAGAAATTCCATTTACTATACAGTGAAATATTTTTAACTCAAATTCATTCATAACTTTTCATTTTTAGGTAAATATCTCTGGTAAATGGTAAATGATTTTCCAGGAAACGAAAATGGGTTTTCATGTGTTTTAAATTCATAGAATAAACTATCATTTATGCAGGTAGTGTAGATTATGTTTTTCTAGTTTTCCAAGTAGTTTAATAAGTTTTTCATGTGGTTTAAACTCCTGGAATAAATTCTTATTTCTTTTACAAAAATTGGGAAATTTATCTTAATTTTTTAGGCAATGACAGTAAGTTTTTATGTGTTTTAAGTTCCTAGATTAAACTGCCATTAATTCCAGGCAGTTGAAGTCCTCTTTTACCAGTTTTCCAGGTAGTTGAAATGAGTTTTTCATGTATTTCAAGTTCTTAGATTAAATCATCGTTTCTTCCAGGCAGTTAGGTCTTTTTCCCAATTTTCCACGCATTTGTAGCGGGTTTTCCTTTATTTTAAATTCTTTTAATAAATTGTAATTTATTCCAGGCAGTTTTGATCATATTTTCCTAGTTTTCCAAATAGTCGAATGAATTTTTCATGTTCTTCAAGCTCCTGGAATCATTTTCTTTATTTCCCGCAATTTTTAAGTCATTTTTCCCAATTTTTCAAGCAGTTGAAGTGGATTTTTATATATTTAAAAAAACTAAAATAAATTTCCATTTTTTCCAGGGAATAGTACTTCAATGGGTTTTTCATGTTCCTGGAATAATTTTTATTTACTTCACACAATTTGGGTCTTTTTTCCCTATTTTCCAGGCAATAAAAGAAATGTGTTATTGGTCTTAAGCACCTGAAATAAATCTTCATTTATTCCAGGCATTTGGGGTCATTTTGTCCAGTTTTCCAAGCCGTCAAATTGGATTTTCATAATCTTTAAGGTCCTATAATAAATTGTTAATTATTCCAAGCAGTTTTGATCATGTTTTCCTAGTTTTCCAAGTAGTTCTAATGGGGTTTTCGTGTGTTTCAAGTTCCTAGAACAAATTTCCATTTCTTCCAAAGAATTGGGGTAATTTTTTCAGGTTTTCCAGGTACTTGAATGGGTTTTTCATGTGCCTCAAGTTCCTGGAATAAATTTTTATTTTCTTAAGACAAATTGGGTTTATTTTTCTATTTTCCAGGCATTTAAAGAAGTGTTTTATTAATCTTAAGCACCTCAAATAAATCTTCATTTATTCCTGGCATTTGGGGTCATTTTGTCCAATTTTCCAAGCCGTCAAATTAGATTTTCATAGTCTTTAAGGTCCTATAATAAATTGTTATTTATTCCAAGCAGTTTTGATCATGTTTTCCTAGTTTTCCAAGTAGTTCTAATGGAGTTTTCATGTGTTTCAAGTTCCTAGAACAAATTTCCATTTCTTTCAGGTAATTGGGGTAATTTTTCAGGTTTTCCAGGTACTTTAATGGGTTTTTCATGTACTTTAAGTTCCTGGAATAAGTTTGTATTTACTTCACACAATTTGGGTCTTTTTTCCCTATTTTCCAGGCAATTAAAGAAAAGTGTTATTGGTCTTAAGCACCTCAAATAAATCTTCATTTATTCCAGGCATTTGGGGTCATTTTCTCCAGTTTTCCGAGCAGTTAAATTGGATTTTCATAGTCTTTAAGGTCCTATAATAAATTGTTATTTATTCCAAGCAGTTTTGATCATGTTTTCCTAGTTTTCCAAGTAGTTCTATTGGGGTTTTCATGTGTTTCAAGTTCCTAGAACAAATTTTCATTTCTTCCAGGGAATTGGGGTAATTTTTCAGGTTTTCCAGGTACTTCAATGGGTTTTTCATGTACTTCAAGTTCCTGGAATAAATTTTTATTTTCTTAAGATAAATTGGGTTTATTTTTCTATTTTCCAGGCAATTAAAGAAATGTGTTATTGGTCTTAAGCACCTCAAATAAATCTTCATTTATTCCTGGCATTCGGGGTCATTTTGTCTAGTTTTCCAAGCAGTTTAATTGGATTTTCATAGTCTTTAAGGTCCTATAATAAATTGTTATTTATTCCAAGCAGTTTTGATCATGTTTTCCTAGTTTTCCATGTAGTTCTATTGGGGTTTCCATGTGTTTCAAGTTTCTAGAACAAATGATCGTTTCTTCCAGGTGGTTATGACTGTTTTTCAATTTTTCCAAGTAATTTTGGTGGGTTTCCCTTTGTTTTAAATTGTCACTTATTAAGAGTGAAAATATAATATTTTTCTTAGAAGAATTTTGCAAATTCTTTTAGTGCGTCCCTGGTAAACGTAAAGGTATTTGCACCAAAAACATCTGTGTGTTTTTATGTATGTACATATTTCAGCAGTATTGTTACCAGTATATTTTTGTGTGAATGTCTATGTGTATTAAAATATCACTGAAAATGTCTTTTTCCTTGTCGTCCAGGTTTCCCGAAAACGTTGTGGGTAATTTATTCAATTGTTCCATTACATAGGGATTTTTAGTGCTAAAAATTTCCTTTTTTTAGTCAGTCCCTCTCCTACAGCCTATACAATTTCAAAAACGCTTAATGACAATGCTGTTAGACACGGCACTTCTTGGACGGTATTCCTGTGGTCTAATTGATCCTAAGTCATGGAATTTTCATTGAATTTCTTTTTTAGAGACACCCATTGGTTGGTTCACAAAAATGCGATGACAATTGTGGTTGTGGTCCCATTTGTAGCAGGTACAGCGGCAAATGCCATCAGAGATGCAATAATCAGGTATATAAAAGCTTTTTCAGTTTGTTCTTTTTTTAATTTGTTATTTTTGTTTAAGAGTAACCAAGCTGGTTCCAGACGGTTATCCTTGAATCCAAGTTTTATTTGTCCTGAAACATCTAATAAGGAAAAGGTAAATAGTTTATATTAAATGTTTAACAGGATAAAATGTCTGTTTAAAGAATGAAAATATCAAAGAAAGTGACCACTTTGAACTGTTTATATCTCCAAAACGATTTGTCCAAAGTGGGGTTGTGACCCATTAAATTCCTAAGAATTTTATATAGAATTTATGTAAAAGTTTCATTTCTTTACCAAAATAGATCATTTGACCCAACAATTTTCTTATAGTGGTGCTCCATTAAAAATAATTTAATTTCAATGGTTGAAAAACCCTTTTCTATTATTTTAAGGATTCTCGTCGTTCCCTCAGACCCAGGCTAAGCCTCTCGTACACTGAAAACAAAGAGAACATTCAAAGTCCTCAAAGAAAGTTCTCAAGTGGCCAATCATCGATTCCTCGATTTAAGAAGAATGCTACGGAAACACAGGTAAATAAAAAAAAGTGAAATACATATATAAATCCACGAAAATAATTTAATTTTTAGGCATTTTCCTTTATGAATAGACAAAGGTCCGTCCACAATTGCTATGCCAAACAAGAGACTAACTCGGAACATTCAAGTCGTCAAAAACCGAGTGTAAAGCAAGACAGAAACAACTTAACAAACGAAAGCATCGAACAAGATTCATTGGAGAATGAATCGCTAAACCCTTTGAATGTCAGCTACACCATCTTACCGAAGATCGACGAAGAGGGAAGGAGCCAAAAGTGAGTAACAACCATTTAATTTATATTCAAAAAAAAAAACAACAAAAATCTTAGTCCTAGTGAGCAACAGAAACCGAAGGACCTAAACATCACCGACGATGAGAAAACCACTGAACTAAAACCCCTAAAAGATTCAATTTACTCCACTCCGCAATCAAAACTGAAGGATTTGTCCGAGTTATTAGAGACGAAAACCAAAGACCTCACCAATAGTGCCAGAAGTAAGAAGTACTACGATATCACTTGCGAATCGGAGAAACGGGATAAAGGGGTGAAAAGTCGGGACCTGTTCGGGATCAACGATTACAATTTAATTTTGATCGGCGAGGAGTACATCGACGACGACTACGATTCTTATATTGAGAATTTGAACGGTGCTGTGGGACGTTCGCAGGTGTTACAAAACCAGGAGTTGTATGAGGTAAGAGGGTGTGTTTTGGAGTGAAAAAGTGATTTTTTGAGGTGGAAATCCTCATTCTAGGAAGTTATTATAGCCTAGAATTTGGAAAAATAAGTTTTTTTTTTGGTCTTGAGAAAATGTCAGTTAAAATGAGATTTCAAGAAATAGTTCTTCTTTTCTCAAAGAGACTGGCTTACATTAAATAAAATAAAATAAAGTCACAGGTCTCAAATTTATTAAATTAAGGTCAAAGGATTACATTTGTTTCGCCCATATTAGGCATCATCAGATCCACTTGTGTATTCACTAATAAAAAGAACGAAAGAAAGGAGCAACAACACAGTGATATAATACGATTATTCAAGGGTGGAAATTATGTTAAAATAAGTAGAATCGGACGGAGACTAGTTACTATATATTAAAATTATATAAACAAACAAAAAAAATATATAAAATGAGATGTTTTAAGCCTATTAGGGCTAAATTAAACTTAAAAAAGTTCAAATTAAAATTGTTTAAAAGCATATATAATTTTTTTTCTATATTAATTAAATGTGTCTTTTATGTCTAATGTGTTCCTTGAATTTCGTATGAAATCGGTAGGGACCTCAAAAGTGAAATATCGTAATTAATATAACTTTTTTTTAACATTTAGTTGTACGTAGAAATGGCTCATAACTGATTAATGAAATGACATGAAACTTGAAAATTTGTATACAGATTGCCTAAATTATTTTATTGGACACCTATTCCAGAATATTGTCTAAAAATGTACAGACCGTGAAAAAATGAGTTCTTTGGAAAAAAATTGTTTTCTAAAAATTGAGAAATTTCTTTTTTTTTAAGTGAGAAATGGCTTATAACTCATTAACCAAATGACATAGAGATTTGAAAATTTGTACACAGATTGTTTGAACTATTTCATTGAATGCATATTTCAATGAATTTTTCTAAGAATGTATAGACAGTGAAAAAATAAGTTTTTTTGAAAAAAAATTTGTTTTCTAAAAATTGAGAAATGACCCATAACTCATTAACCAAATGAAACATAGATTTGAAAATTTGTGCACAGATTGCCTGAATTATTTCATTGGACACCTATTTTTGGATTTTTTTCAAAAATGTACAGGCAAGGTAAAAAATAAGTTTTTTGGTGATTTCTTTTTTTTTTTTTTTTTTTTGAATTGAGAAATGGCTAATAACTCATTGACAAAATGGCATAGGGACTTGAAAATTTGTACACAGATTGTCCAAATTATTTTACTGGACCCCTATTTCAAGTTTTTTTCTAAAAATGTATAAACATAAAAAAGAAATTTTTGGAAAAAAATTTGTTTTCTAAAAATACCCATAACTCATTAACCAAGTGGCATAGACATTTAAAAATTTATACACAGATTTTCCGAATTATTTCATTTCACATCTATTGCAGGATTTTTCAGAAAAATGTGCACGCAGAGAAAAAATGTGTTTTTTCCAATAATTTAGAAATTACTCATAAATCATTTTTTTCAAAAAATTGAGACATATTTCAGAATTTTTTTTTAAATTGAGAAATGACCCATAACCAAATGGTGTGGTATATCCTTAAATCAACCAATGTCTCTAAAATTAATTTAAAAAAAAATTAATGTAAATTTCAAAAAAAATTACTCTTGATGATCCTCCATAATTCTTTAGCATGAAACGAGTTTTCATTTTTAAAAAACGGCCAAAACTGGTTGCAGTTGCAACGCAATTAATTTTCCACTATATTTATTTATTTATTTATTCGTAAACAACACACAACAATGTATTTTCACAGGTATATGTACTAAAACTAAAATAAAAATTTTTAATTATAAAATTAGTACATTCAAAAATTATAAAATTACAATTACGAACACGTACATGTACATGTACATACAGTGGTGGCCAACTAATTAGAAACAGTGTGAATAAATTAATAAAAATCATAAATCTTTTGTAAATAAAATTGTTTATTCTTAAATTTCTCGCCCATTGTCATAACTAACATTTACCTTTAATATTACCATAAATTTAGTGGATTTGTCTTCACATATATTATACTTTTAAAACAAAGTTAATTTTTTATACAAATATTAAATTGGACAACTAATTAAAAACCAAAGAATTATCAATTTAAAAAAACAAAATAACAGCTCTAAACCCTAAATAAATCAATATTTTGTAGCAAATCCTGCTCTGCTTCTTCCGCCAGATCTTTAAGGTTTTTAATATTTTTATGTTCTAAAAGTTTTTTCAGGTCTCTCCAAAGATTCTCAATGGAGTTGAGATCCGGACTACATGAGGGCCAATCAAGTACATCAACATAGTTATCGTCAAACCATTTTTTTACAGCCGTGTGCTTGGGATCATTGTCTTGGTGCAAAACCCAAGACACCGACAGAGTTTCATCAGCAAACGGCAACATGTGGTTCTCCATAATATCTTTATATTTTTCTTGGTCAAGAATACCGTCAATTTTCACTAATGGACCAATACCACGCCACGAAAAACATCTCCATAATTTTATATTTCTACCCCCATGTTTGACTGTGCTGGTTGTATACTTCGGATTATTTTCCGCACCCCTTGGTCTTCTCACAAATATTCTACCATCACTACCAATGCGATTTATTTTTGTCTCATCAGACCATAATACTTTTTTCCACTCTTTTATGGTCCAATTAATATGGTCCTTAGCGAATTTTAATCTAGCCTGGCGATTTTTCTTCTTTAGCAGTGGTTTCTTGCGGGATACTCGTCCAAATATTAAAGCATGGGATGGATTAATGAGAAATGGATTCATTTTAGCCAGTTTCATCAGTTCGTTGGCTGGTTCTTTTAGATCTTCTCTTGTGTGGAATATTTTCGTACGTTTTATGTTCTTTTATGTGTTTGAGTGCATAGAAAACCATTTTTTTGAACATTTTAGGTGGTCAGCTATTTTACTATATAAGTCCAACCTCTTTCCCTTAGCGTAAAAATTATTTTACGCATTGACGTTTTACGCATGACAATTTTTTTTTCTACCCATATTAAACTATGAAAGACACAAAGACAAGGCTTGTAGATACAAAAAACACAAATTGTTACCAGTACAAAGGTTTGAAATGAACTATACGCGCGTTTATTTTCGTCGTTTCTAAGTAGATGGCCAACTGTGTTATCTATAAATTTTGTTTATATTCTGCATTCCTTACAAATTTCTTAGTGGAATGTCTATAAATAAATTATATATTGCTGTTGTCATGAACAATCAAAATTTTACAACAAGTTGGTTTTAAGTTATTTTAAAGAACTGAAACATTGAATAAAGTATTTTTTTTTAATCGTTTCTAATTAGTTGGCCACCACTGTATATTACAAAACCAAGCCCCACTTTCTACACTATAAACCAAGTTAATCATTAAATTTCAGATGACGAAATATTTGGTGCGTCTTTACTTGAACCGAAAGGAAAACTTGGCTGCAACAACTGCCCGCGCTACCAGTAGCCCACTACAATCTCAAAGTTTCAAACCGAATTCCAAAAAGAAACTTGGAAAAACTTCGGGAAAACAACGAAAAAATCAGAAAACTCTAAATATTTGGCAGCAAGTGGAGGCAATTGTGAAGAATGCTATTGGGGAATTAAAAGGTGCTTAACTCAATTTTTATTTAACATTGACATTTTACATAACATTATTGCAAAACAAGTGAATCAACTTACAGGGGTTTATAATTTTATGACAAATGGCAACTACGTAAACTGATAATTATTTTATTATATATAATAATAAAAATTTATTAGGTATACTGTCTGTGCTCATTGAATATTGGGATTTTAGTTTTTTTTATGTTACTCAGAACATCAAGTTTGGTTATAGTAGAAAAGATAAACTTAGATCTATCAGGGGCTACAGGGATGATCAAAATCTTGATGAGTGCTATATAAGGATTTTACTAAAAGTAGGAACTAAATGGCAAAAGACAAGTGTGAACAATTTATGAATGTTGGTAGTAAATTATTGTGTCGTTCCCCTAACTAGAATCATTACCAGAAACTCTTTTTACTGGTGAGGAAATTACTGTGAACCATAACCTCATTTAAAAAACAGAGACAGAATTATTTATTGCTTTTATTTATTTTTATTTAGGATAATAAGTACTTTTTTTTTGTTAATTCTATGTTCTGTACAAAATATTAATTCTAAAGACTCAGTTATAATTGTAACTGATTCTTTAATCAGACCTCTGTCTGAAATAAATAACCTAAAAAAAAACATAAAAGCATGAATCTATGTTCTACTATTATTCAACAGATCGACTCCAGATGATGCAGAAATTTCTTTTCTTCTTATTATATCAAAAATTCTTGAAAAATGTTAAAATAGGCTATTTAGAGAGAGTGAATTTGGATTCAGGAAAAACAGAAGGTATACATAATATGGTTAACGTCATGGATAGCAAAATACTTTGTATAAGATACTTTCTTTGATAACTCAAGTACTATTCAAGGGATTTTAATGAAGTTTTCACTTAAAATTAAAGCAACCGATAGAGAACAATTTGATATGTTAAGCATTTTTAAGGCTTAGGTACTTTCTGAGTTACAGTCAAATTTATGAGCGATGCACCTGGACGAGGCTAAAACTAGAATTTTAAAAATGCTCTATATAAAAAACTTTCCATAATTCAAAATATATATTACACTCAATAAATAAAAATAGTACTGACATTAATTACTCCACTAACCAACACTAATCTAAAAGAAATCGAAAATAAATCAAAATTTAGCAAAGAATGTAATAACAATTTTTACATGATACTATACATCGGTGAATTGGGACAAGAGGTACAATGGAATGGCCGGCGAGATCACCAGATCTAATACCCCTAGACTTATTTTCTGGGGTCACTTAAAACCTGTTGTGTTCAAAACACAACCATCTTCACTCGATGATCTTCGGCAACGGATTATTACAGAATGTGCATCTGTTCCCAGAATGTGAGAAGTGTATGTGTATAAGTGAATTAATATATATATATATATATATATATATATATATATATATATATATTAATTCACTGTACTTTTGTTTAGCCCAAAATGGAATGCTTTTAAGCATAGTCTTTTAGTTAATTATACAGGGTGTTCGGAAAAAGGAGGCCAATCCGCCGGCCACATATAGGGTGAACAAAAATAATGCGACTTTCCTTATTATGCCATTTTTTAAATGGGCGCTCGGTATTCAATATACAGGGCGTCAAAATTCACAATTATTACCAAAATTTTGCCACATTTTTTTGTATATATATATATATATATATATATAATATATATATATATATATATATATATATATATATATATATATATATATATATATATATATATATATATATACAAAAAAATGTGGCAAAATTTTGGTAATAATTGTGAATTTTGACGCCCTGTATATTGAATACCGAGCGCCCATTTAAAAAATGGCATAATAAGGAAAGTCGCATTATTTTTGTTCACCCTATATGTGGCCGGCGGATTGGCCTCCTTTTTCCGAACACCCTGTATAATTAACTAAAAGACTATGCTTAAAAGCATTCCATTTTGGGCTAAACAAAAGTACAATCTATTTTCAAACTCACTTCTCACATTCTGGGAACAGATGCACATTCTGTAATAATCCGTTGCCGAAGATCATCGAGTGAAGATGGTTGTGTTTTGAACACAACAGGTTTTAAGTGACCCCAGAAAATAAGTCTAGGGGTATTAGATCTGGTGATTAATAGATCTTTCTTCTCTGCAATAATTAGATTATCCTGTTCCTATAATACAGGTAGAAAAAGTAGAGTAACTATTGATGGCCATAAATCCGAGTGGAAGGCAGTCACCTGGGTCCGTTGTTTTTTATAATATATATAAATTCAATAAAAAAATGTTTTAAACACTGTAAAATATTACTTTTTGCAGATGATCTTTTACAAAAAATATTACCAAAATAATATCGCCTTACTCTATAAATAGCAGTAATCTGAAACGAGTTGTACAGATTAGAGATCTGGGAGTAATCCTGGATGAAAAATGGACTTTTAAATCTCACATTGAGCGAGTGATATGCGAGTCCAATAAGATGGCTGGTTTCATAAAAAGAAATTCAACGGATTTTAAAAACCCAAATTCAATTATCTCCTTATATAATGCTTTTGTCCTCAGTAAACTTTCTTTTGCCTCAGTAATATGGAATCCGAAGTACAATGTAGACATTACGCGCCTAGAGCGGGTACAAAATAGGTTTCTAAAATATCTAGGATTTAAGACCAATATGCCAATATACAACCATAATTATACCATTATACGAGCCAAATTTAAATTTTTAACTCTTGAATACAGAAGAAATATCACAGATCTTTTTACGCTTTATAAAATAGTAAATTGTCACGTCGATTTACATTATCTTCTATCTCACATTAATATACGGATACCAAGGCAAAATGCAAGAAACCGAGACTTGTTTGCAGCTGATTTTTATCGAACCAACGTAGGACAGAACTCTCCACTTTCTAGAATTCAAAATGTTTTTAATTTTTACAATTTTCTGAATTCGGATATTTTTGGAACGCCGATAGGATCCTACAAACGCCAATTAAAAACCTACTTTTTAAAAAAGATAGAATAATTTTATTTTTGTTTATTTAATTCAGAACTTGTAACAGTTTACGCTCTATTTAATCTCATTAGATGTATTCATCTAAATTTCCCTTTTCTTTTTGATTGTATCTACACACGTAACATGTAAATTTAAGACAATGTTTGGTAAACCTATCATAAGTTTGTTATATATACACAGTGGATGCTTTTTTGGTACTTGTGTACTGTTCGCAACCTGAACTTGTAATAAATAAATAAATAAATATCTTGTATGTAGATTGTAGGTAGATACATAGGTAAAAACAACTGTTGGTAAAACAAATTTTTGTTTTTTTTTATTATTATACAGTCTAGGTCTTTAACATGGTTTTTTGAAGAAGGATAAATATAAAGTCGAGGGTACGAGTTATTACAATAGTTTAAGGTTAATTAAGTAAGTTTATTAAAAACAGGAAAAATGGAAACACCTTTTTCTAGAATGTTAATGCATACAGGTGTTTTTTATCCACCTAGGCTTAATGTAAATGTTATATGTTAAAAACACTTACAAATACTTGTAAAATTATTTTTTTTTTAATTTAAAAGAAGGCTATTGCAAGTTATCAGTTGCAGCTAGTAGTTACTATACAGGATCAGCCAGCTTTCCTTTCCTGTAAAAAAAAAACAAAATTAAACCAGTTTTAATCCTTACCTGACCATTGTGGTAGCTTGTTGTATAGCAGTGCCCCATGTGTATTTATAATAAAATATTTATAAATTATTTTTTTGTATAGAAATAAAGACTTACAAATAATCCTCTTAGGTTTAAAACATTAAATTGGTAAACAGTGTCTTAAAATAGACTCTATAAGGGCATTATAAACTATTTTTATTATTTTCCTATTTAGAATGTTTCGAAGCTGGTAAAATTTGTAATATAGTTTTCGAAGTTTTTTCGCCTTTTCGATAGCATGCTCATTCCAACGAACATGTTGATCAATATATAAACCTAAATATTTAATTTTATTCGTTTTCTGTATACTTGGACAGGTGCAAGTAGTATTTAATAAATTACAGGTTGTGGCATGAATTTTAATATCAGATTGTCCGGGTCGATCGGCACCCGTTAATGAAAATGCTATAAATTTAGTTTTAGGTTTATTTTATTGCTACTTATCCATTTTTGTAAAACGCTAATTAATATACTCTCAAAATAAATAAGGGTCTCAGGACTGTGCCTCGAGATACTCCAGTGCTAATGACCGTCCCGCTACTTAATCTATTTGTCATTTTGTAATGTATTATTTAATGATAATTTATAATATTTTTTTAGTGGAATTTCAAAACGACATTTACGCATGCACCAACCAGAAACTGGACCGTTTGATTTCCGAAATCAAAACCGAAATTTCCAGTGCCAACGTGGGCATCGACGACATTTGCACGAAAAAAACCAGCGAGTTGCTTAGCAAGTTGGAAAACGTCGCTCTAAAGTACTAATTACGTATTAAAATTAATGTTTGTTGTACAATTTGACTTAATAATAATAATAATAAATAAAATAAAATGTTCTCTTCCACACAGACGTTTTACGAGCCTTTTCGGGATAATCGTATTCAGCTTACAGTAAATACACCTTATAATGAGAGTTTCGCTCGGGGAAACTGCCGTTTTGTAAATTACTTAGCAGTGGAAACCAGGTGTTTCGGGACTCCGAACGATCCCTTAATATTTTCAAACGTGTAAGGTGCGAAATTATTTTAAACTTTAAGAGGGCGAGTACTAAAATTCCGATAACAAAGTCTAAAGTCGATAAATATGGATTCCTTGGGGAGTGGGGCTATTTGGGAGTTTAATATGCGAAAAATTCGTTTATTTGAAACACCCAGGGGGGCCTGTAAATGGTAATTGGTCCCTGTGGGCGCATTGCCATTTACATTATTTTGGGAAAATTGAGAATTGCCAAAAAAATTGTTGGTTTAAAGGAAAAATTAATTGGAACAATTTTCAAAAAGACAATCACTTATTTTGGACAGTTATTTTATCAAAAAAAATTGTCAAAAAATCCGGAAATTTTTATAAATCAATTTTTTATTTAGGAAATCGTTCAGTTATTTGTAAAAAGAGATTTGCGAAATGTTCGTTTATTTAAGAATATTTTCCAAAAAAAAAACTTAGGCAATTTTAATTTGGATTAATTTTCAAAAAAATAAATTTAAATGAAGTAATTTAAAAGGAAATTGACTTGAAATGTAAACTATATAAAAAAAATAGTTTAATTCAAGGAATTTTGCAAATAAAAATCATTTCTTGAAACTCCATAATCGTGGCCCGTTCCTAAGCTTCGGCTGAAGATTGTTGAGCTCGAGAAGCAGAAATTTGGGCTTCGGCTGCTTCAATTTGTTTTCGTAGACAGGTCTTTTGTAGTTGAATAAGTGTCTCCTCCTTATCAGTTGCTTTAGAACCTTTAGGTGTCATGACTTTAACTTGTTTGGAGCCAGGTTTAGAACTGAGGAAGTTATCTTCACTGTTTTGGAAGGAAAGATCAATCTTATTGCTTACACCGGCCTGACATGCACCTGGTACTCTGTGTAGAACTGGGTTTTCTCCTACATTCCATAAGTCGTAGAATTTTTTTTGCCATTCCGTCAGTACAATTCTTTTATTTCCAGTATTTTTCAAGTCAACTATTTTCTTAACTTTTGTTTTCGTGTTATTAAACTTTTTCAAAATTTGTTTTGTGTCTAGGTTTTTTTTCCCATTAGTTTATTAAAACCAGTTGTTAATTTATTTAGTGCATCTTCTTTTTCGTTTTTAATTTTTGGTGTCATCTTTTTATCAAATAAAATGTCAAGTAGAGTAACAAATAATACTTGTTCGTTTTTATCTTGTGCTAGCTCTTTTGTTGCATCGGAATCTGAAGAATCACTCATAGTTAAACCAGAATTATAATCACTGAACTTTTAAAAAGTTTGAATCCGAACCGAATTACACGAACACACTTAATACTAATAGACGCACTGATAGAAAAACGAGTTTTGACAAGTGTCTTGTCAATTTTGAGAACTTTGACACTAGTAGATACTTTTCTCTTAAGTAGTAGGTACTTCTGTTGGGCCGTACAGTGTAGTAATTACTTCATAGGCGAAGTAGATACTTTTATGTAAAAGCAAATGCTACAAAGTAAATACTTTTTAGCGAAGCATTAGCATCTACTACTTTTTATGCATTCCACCCATTGTGTTTTTAGATAATATTATATTTTGTTTATATATGTAGCATTATTAATATTAGATTTCTAAAAAAATTATTTAATTGTAACAATGTCAAAAAATGTATTTATCTGGCATAGAACAATTTTTCTTGGAGAAGGTGTTTAATTATGAAAATTGTTAAAAAATCAATTATCTAAGAAATCGATTTGATTTGAAATTCAGTGATTTATTTATTTTTAAAAGAAAAATGGTTATTAATAAAAAACTACAAAGAATTATTATTTTATTTTGGAAAATTGTTAAATCATCTTTTATTTGGTAAAAAATGGTTTATATAAATATTTTCCCAGAAAAATCGTTAAATTATAGATATTTAAAAAAAAGAATAAGAATTTTTCCTACGAAAATTGTGAAAAATGTAATTAATTTGAAATAAGTAGAACCAAAATTTCATTTTTTTAGGGCAATTTAAAAGAAAAATTCCTTAAATTAATAAAAATTGTTTTCCTTAAAAAAAATTGTGAATTCTTTTTATCACAGTTGTGATTCACATACTATAGGTAGAAAAGTTTATAAAAAACCGGCTGCTCAATATGCGCACAAACCCATTTTTCAACACAAAATCGATAGAAAATCCGGTGGCAGAGAGAAAAGACGACCGCAATATATTTTCTCTCACTTCTTATTAAAGAAACCGCAAGAACAAAGCAGTCGCCGTACTTCGTTTCTTCGTACCTGCCGGGGATTTAAAGCCTATGACGTATCCTGAAGGCCTACTCAGTGTCGTCTCGTACAGGAAGTGAGTTAATAGTGTTATAAGGCATTTAAAATCTGTTGTGTGTTTTTTTTTTAAGTATAATAGTGAAATAAACTATAGCTTTTTTAGTTAGACTATCCGATTTTTATTGTAAAAGGTAAGTAAAATTGGTTTAAATTATTCAATTGTCTAATAATTTAAAAAAATAAATGAAAATTAATTACTGTTAAAAGTTATATTATGTAAAATATACTTTGATTTTAAGTGACAAAATAATAGGTATTTAACTTGTAGGTATATATGTACAGCCAAAGATAATACTACTACGTAGTAGTATTATCTTTGGTACAGCCTAGAGTGTGCATGTGTATATTAACTTTTTTACTTTCTACGTTTGCGTGGTTCCCCTTTATTGACTTGCTAGGAAAGGGTCCCAAGTAAAATTGATCTAATAACCCAAATTGTTGCCCCCCTTGGGAGCATTTTTGACCTTGAATTCATCTTCAGGAACTCGACTATATTATTGTAAAAAAATTATGAAAATCCTTTAAGTAGTTTCCAAGTTATGCCCAAAAACGTCCACTAGTTAATCAAATTCTTGATGCTGCAATATGTGTGTCCCTTGGACCTTTGTTGACCAAATTCTCTTTAAATCAGAGAGTTTTTGAGGCACAAAAAACGTTTATATATGAAATCATTTGCTAACCGCCCTTCCTTTATCAAAATACCTTTTAACCCAATTAATTAACCTAAGAACGGATTAACTTAGAAACTATCCCTGATCATGATTCTTCGATGCATTCAGATGCATATCTCCCAAAAGGTGCTTAATTGGGTTTAAATCAGGATATTGTGATGGCCATACAAAACCTTTTTCTTCCTAATTTAAGCCATTTCCTGCTAAAAGGATCGAGTGAAAGATTGAAAGGAATGAGCGCAGTATTCAACTGCCTGGAATAAATTAAATAATCTTTTCTAGGCATTTGAAGAACAAGGAATTGACTAATTTAAAGTAATCGGTAATGGTGAATGTGTATTTCTTTAAAGGCACTTATTACTTAACTGCCTTTAATATATTAAATAATGATTTTCTTCCAAACAGTTAAAGCAAGAAAAATTGTTCTCTATTAGTCCTTTACTGAACTTTAGAACTGCTAGAGATGAATATTTTCAAAGTCTTCCTATGCAATTAAATTGGATTAACAAACTTGAAGTGTCTAGAATAAATTGAATAATGATTTTTAGACATTTATAATACAGATCTCTATGCAAAGGCCCTAGGGCTTCTATGGTATTCAACTGCCTGGAAGAATATCATTATTTAATTAAGTAAGTAGTCAAAAAGTCATAGTAATTGCTTTTAAAGAATTATCATACAAATTTGCCCTAACCAATTGCTTGAAAAAAATTCCTCATAGTTGTACTACAAAAGGGGGATTCAAGGAGTCCCACGAATATGAAATACAGTAGAAACAGTTGATACTTTCCCTATTTTCATTCTAGCCCGATTTGACCTAGATTACATTCAAAAACTTATCAACGTGACTGGAGGGTGCTGTAGATTGATATAGTTAGAAAAGTTTATAAAGAACCGGTGACTTCAACAGGCGGCAAAATCCGCGCATCTCGTTATTCTATCGATCGGGTCATGTACCAAAAAAGTATCGTAGTAACGTAGTATTATCTTTGATACAGCCTAGAGTGTGCATGTGTATATTAACTTTTTTACTTTCTAATTTTTTTTTTAGATGTCACCTAAGAAAGTAGGCAAACAAGGACAAATAATTCACAGCCAAGGGAGAGAGATTATTTCTAACGTGGCAGCTTTTATGAAAAAAGAAGGAGAGCAAAGAATTACTATTCCTTTGAAAAATGTTAGGTAAGTGAACAATATAAATTCGTATTTTATTGTAGGATGTTTTCAAATTTTAATTTTTATTGTACTGATAACTTACAATAATAGTATATAATTATTTTAGACAACGTACGTTAGCTGCCACTCGAGTATCCCAGTCAACTTACAGAAGAGTGGTAATGGTGGTGAGTAGTATCCTGTAAAAACCAAGTTGGACGACCTAATGGAAAAGCATGGACACATTGTGTTACGTTTGCCTCCATATCACCCAGACCTTAATCCGATAGAAAAAATTTGGGCAACTGTTAGGAATTGGATGGCAAGCAGAAATTCCACTTTTAAATTGGCGGATGTCGAAACTTTGACAAGGCAGAAATTTGCGGAAATTTCGAATGATGAGTGGATAAATATTTGCAACCATATAGACAACATAGAAAAACAATATTTCGAAAGTCATCACCTTTTTGATGAAGCATTGGATTCTTTAAAATTTACAGTAAATACAGGCTCATCTGATGAAGAGATTAAATGGTCTTCATTGGATGAATCTGATTTAAGTTGTAATACAATATCAGATAGTGAATAAAAATATATAATATGTAAAATAATGAAATAAGACTTTAAGCTTATACCAATTTGTTTCTTTACACAAGTCGTTTAAAATATCTGATCCTTAAAAAAAAAATGCGAATAAAGAATAATTTTCAGCTACCTATTTGAAGTCCTGTTTTAAAAATAATTAGCGAACTGCATCCTCCTGTAAGTAGAACTATTTTTTGCTAAAAAATATCATTTTAATTTATTTACATTTTTTTAAACGAATCTCGGAGCAATTAAATTCAAATATATGCATTCTTAGTTGGTATTTCAACTAAATCAAACGCACTTATAATACCGCTAGCTATACCTACTAAAAATCTAGGGCTATTTAAACTCTAGTACAAATAAATATTAATAATTTCAACAAGTGTGCCGCCTCCACTGTCTTCAGACCTCGACATAGTCATCTGACCCGATCGATAGAATAACGAGATGCGCGGATTTCGCCGCCTGTTGATGTCACCGGTTCTTTATAAACTTTTCTAACTATAACCAACCAAAAACAAATGGAACAAATCGTTTTTAGCATGGACACAGATAAACTATTTATCAGGACAACTATTTTAAAGGTCTATCGATCAAAATGACTTGGATACCATAAAATAATTTTCTCAGAAATAAAAAAAAAACGATAATAAATACAATAAAAATATATTTTAAAAAAAGTCGATACATAATATAAGAAACATACAAACATTTTAAGTACTAAATAAGCCATTTAACTTAATATATACAATACAATAAATAAATACAGTCAGGACAAAAAAAAAACAATTAAATCTAATACAATAAAATAAAGAATTTTGAGAGTGGCATAAAAGACAAACAAGAAGTGATCACAAGGAAGTCGTGGGACTAGTCGCGCCTCGTTTCCGCTCCCTAAAATCCTCAAAATACCAAAAATCGTCATCGCCTTTACTACTCCCACCCAATCCGGTTAACACCTCTAAATTAACAAAAAGTGTGTTCGTTAACTTGCAGCAGTTTACCCTCTATTCTATGTACAAAAGTTTCCTCGCTTAAGAAAACCCTCTTTTATTATGAGTTTCTAAAAAACGGAGCTCGTCCATACGTACTCATCGGAATCCCGCTCGGTTTGTACATTTCGTTTTGCTCGTAATCCACATCGTAATAAATCCCGCTTTGATTCTATTAAGTTAAAAACAATTAGGTTAGTGAGTTTAATGCATTAAGGGACTTACCGCTATCGAGGCGTTACTCCTGCTCTTCGGTCTTGGCACGTGGAAATTTCTTCCTAGCAGGTCCACTTTGTCTTCTTCTTCGCTTGAACTGCTGTTGTCTAAAGGTCGCATACCTTGCATACTTGAGGCCTTACTTGCTAGCTGAGCCTTAAAATTTTTATTGTTAATTATTTGACCAAAAAACGAGAAGAAGAATAGAAGGAAGAATAAGAAGTAAAAAAAGGGATATCAAAGTGGTGCGTCAGGACGTAATGGAGATGCTAGAAACTCAAGATATGAGTAAAACAAAAAAAAGTATACGTTGACTGACATATAATAGTATCTTGCTGTTATCAGTGATTGAATAAATGTGCAGAATAAATAGTCAAGCCAAAAAATGCATTGGCTGCATTGATGCTAATGAAACACACAAATTGTGACTCAATACCAAGCATGCAGCTTTAGATCTAGTCTGTCCAATGTCAAATTTACCAATACTCGGAACAGACTTTAAGTGCTAAAATGGTTATTAATTCTCATAATATGATGATGGAACAACAATCTTCAGAAGAAATTAGAGGAATTGGAATAGAGAAGGATCAAGTCGGTTTTCTGGAGGGACCTAGTACAATGAATGGAATGTACAGTTTAATAACTAATTGTTTTGGAATTTTACAAAACTTTGAAATTAAATTTGGAATATTCAAAAACTATCGTTCGATGGAAAGGTTACGGATGGTTAGAATAAACGATTGCTATCTGTACAGTGCTAAAAGAAAATTTTCCCGATTCTTAATAGTTTTTGAGATAATGAGGAAAAACTGTTAAAAGGTTAATCCCAATTTTTTGGAAAACTATACTTTTTCTATGGGTACAGAAGTTTTTCATAAAATTAGAACCACATTGAATGACTGTTTTGACATGGAATTGTAGAAAAAACTTCTATATTTATTGGTCTATTTTCAACGCTATTTCATTTGTTCTGTGATTCAAATTACGTAAATTCAAATATATTACGTAAAGTTATATACAAAAGTGTTATTGTTACATAGGAAAAATAGGTACAAATAAAAATAGATAACAACCCTATTTCATGAGAGAAGAAAAATAACGTTAAATACCTATATACCTAATGTAAAAATCCAAGAAGAGGAATCGGCCTAAGGCCATCTAATGACGTACCTTGTGTGCAGATTTCCTCTTCCAAAAATGGCACAGATATTAAGAGGTTAAGAACGGTAACAGCCCGGCCGCTATGCAGGCGGAAAACAGGCGAGAGAACAAAAAGGTAGTAAAAATTACGACTAATACGCACTAAAATAACCCAATATCCACACACTCAGAACAACGTTTCAAAAAATGTTTGATTTTTCAATAAAAATTGTTTGGTTTTGGCTTTGAAAATTTTTGAATAATTATAATATTTTTTCAATTCAGCAGGCAGTGTGTTAAAAAGAACTGGTCCATAATAGGTTACAAATCTTTGGGTCACATTTGTACGTTTAAATGGAATAAACATATTTATCTCTTTTGTTGTTCTTGTGAGATAGTTGATAGAATCACTATTAATTGGTGATAATGTAGTATGGACATAGTTTAAAGTGGAATGGATATAAATATTTCTGACACTTAGTAAATTTAGATTATTATATAGTTCACCAGTTGAAAATCTATATGGTCTTTTAAATATTATTTTTAGTGCAGAATTCTGAGTGATTAACAACTTCTTTATAGTATTGTTATACGCGCAACCCCATATAATAATACAGTACCTTAAATTGGATTCTATTAGTGCGTTATATAAAGTTTTTAACATTTTTACATTTAGGATTTCACGTACCTGATACAATTTATAGAAAATATTCCTAATTTTTTTATTAACGAATGCAATATGTTCCTCCCATTTAAGATACTGATCCAGTATAACCCCCAGATATTTGATTTTTTCAACTTTTTTTATTTTGATACAATTACATGCATCATTATGCGATAAGCAGTCATTATTATGAATAACAATCTCTGTGGGCGGTGGTTGATCTACTGACGTTGCGGAAAAACTCATATAATAAGTTTTATTAAAGTTTAAACTTAAAAGACTATTGTTGAGCCACTCATACATTTTACTAAGGCCAATTTCGGCTTTTTTAAAGACTCTCTTCCAAGAATTATCAGAAAACAATAATGCAGTATCATCTGCGTACGAAATAACTTCGCAGTCGTCCAATAAGCTTCCTATACTATTAATATACACAAGGAAGAGTACTGGTCCCAGCACTGTCCCTTGTGGAACTCCGGTTTTAATGTATTTAGGAGAGCTCATTGTGTTATTAATCTTAACAAATTGTTTTCTATCTAAGTTAAGAGGCCCGTTTCGAATACCAATTTTTTCTAAACGGTTAAAGAGAATTTCATGTGAAACGGTATCGAAGGCTTTCGAAAGATCCATAAAAACTGCTAAACTTTTTTTTCTGTTTTGTAGATTAATGTTAATATTATTAATTAAATCAAATACGGCTTTCTCCGTATTTTTTTTTATCTCGAAAACCATATTGCTTTTGATATAAAAGATTATTCTTTTCCAGGAAATTCATTATTCTAGACTTTAAACATTTTTCAAATATCTTAGCAAAGTTATTTATGAGAGAAATGGGTCTATAATTAGTAGTTTCGTCACGATTATCTGATTTATATATAGGAGATACCAGAGAGACTTTCCAATCAGAGGGTAAGTTAAACGTTGAAAATGACAAATTTATTAAGTAAACTAAAGGTTTTAAAATATGAACATGTATTTTTTTAATTAAATTAGTTGAAATTTTATCTTCCCCTGGTGCTGAGTTATTTTTTAATGTTTTAATGTGCATTATAAGTTCATTTGTATTAACTGGAAAAAGAAACATGGAGTTAGGATTAATTTTAATTTTTTCTTTAAAACTCGATGAATTTTTATTGATATTTTTTTGAATTTTTGAACCTACATTTGTAAAAAACTCATTAAAGTTATTACTAATTGTTACTTCATCTGTTATTATGTCATTATTTACTTTTATTTTAAAATTATTTTGAGGCGCTTTTTTTTGATGGTTGGTAATCTCATTAATAAATTTCCATGTTTTTTTGTAGTCATTTTTGGATTCATCTATTTTTAGCTTATAATAATTATTTTTTGCCAATTTCATTACCTTAGTTAAATTATTCCTAAATTTTTTATATTTTATTTCATCGGCAATATTATGGTTCATGTTTAAAGATTTTTTCATGCTATCTCTCTGTTTTATAGAATTAATAATACCCTGGGTTACCCGAGGCTTACGTTTTCTTGTTTTGCTATTTAGTGTTATAATATACGTGATTGTATATGTATATAAAGAATTATTGAATTAGAATATTACTATTATACAAATACCTGTAAATTCAACCGTGGCAAAGGCACCGGTGGGAGTGTACCGGCACCACCATAAATAGACCCCGGATGCCTCTGCATGGTACTGTTCATTTGCAACGTGGGATAACCGAATAATGCCGAAGAGGGTCTGGTTGGAGCTAATCCAGGTTCGGGCTATAAAATGTGGAAGTTAAAGAATATTCCGTTACTGATGATTGTCTTACCGCATAATGATTCGCCTGAGCCATAACGTCCGCGATTTGGGCCCACCTGACCCGATCCTCGAGGGTGAGTTGATAAGGGGGTGCGCCCACCACGGGGGTTTTCACGGTATTACTCGCCGTTGCCATGTAACCAAAGACGGGGCTGCCCACTGCCGCTTTTTGTTCTCTGCTCCATTTTCGGCTGGAAATTTAAGTAATAATTGGTTTTCAGAAATATTTCGAAAGTTTGGAATAAGAAAAATTAACCTCAATTGTATAGATGGAGATAGAGGAAAGTAGGGTAAGATGGGACCGCGGGTAAGAAGGGATTTTTCATGTTGGAAGTAAAAAGTTCTACCATCTATCTACTCCAGTAACTTGCAACAAATTTACATACTCGATGATTGTGTGAATAGTTTTTGATGCTTTGGAGATGAATTTTGTGGCTGCTTACAGTGGAAACCACTGGACAAAAATGTGTGTATTATGCCTTTTGTTTCGTAAAGTTACTCTTCTTTAGATAAAGGACTTTGAAGTGAGTGATCACTTTAAGGAACATCTTTCTTGGAGATCACTGGACAAAAATGTGTATATGTTCAAAATTTTCATTTGTTTCCTGACCAAAATATATCAGAAACAATTCTCTCAATATTATACTTTTTGTTTCATAACAATACTCCAAGTAGTTCTATAGATCTTGAATTTTGAATTTAGCGGTCACTTTTAATACCAAACATCCTGTTTAAAAATTAATTACTTTTTTTTAGAGACCACTGGACAAACATGTGTATATCTTTAAAATGTTTGCCTGGAATGATTTCAATCCTTAACAAATTTTGTTGAAAACACTTTTCTTAATAGTATATTTCTTGTTAAGAGCGAAGCTCTTATATGTGCTCGTGAAGAATTGACAGATTTAGGACTCGCGTCACATAAACGTTAATAACTTTGCTTCTATGGCGAATTTTTTTTTCTGGTTTTCACCGTTTTATGTGGGAAGGTTAAAGCTACGTGATGACGTAATTTTTTTTTGGGCGTGGCAAAAAACTGCTTTTTTCGCGAAAACAGTCGGTGCAGCAACTTGTGAAAAACTGACTGAGCCGAATTTTCTGAAACTCATTGCCGTCAAAGGCCTTTATGCAAAGCAACTCCCAAAGGGCGCTTTTTAAGATAAACCCCTTAAAAGTCGGATTTTTCTGTGAATGAATTTTGAACTTTTTGCGCGGTACCTCGCGGACTTAAACGGTTGTAGGGCCTAAACAATAATGTTCCCGATAATGCGAACAAAACAGCCCTTTTCTACGTAAATGTAGCTTCCTTTTTTATTAAAACTATTTTTTTCCAAAAGAAACTCCTTCCGAGATAAACGAGCTCAAACTTAATATTTTTTTTTTCAAAAAAGAAAAAGTGAATTTTTTCGAGAAATAAATTTTTTTCTACTTCTAAAAAAATTTTTTTAATTTTTTTTGTTAACACCGTTTGAAAGCTTAATCCTTTAGGATTAAATAGAGGTATTATTCATGATGCTACGTATTATACAGGGTGAGCTGTGTTAACAAATATAACCCCCTTTTTGGGCCTTTTTTTGACCGTTTTTTTCTACTTTTCTTAATAACTCTTTATTGACAGCACCTAGAAATTTCAAACTTTCAGCATTTTAAGAACTTTTTAAATCCTATTTTTCGACATAGTCTACAACCTTATACGTAGAGTAGTTTTTACTCTACACATTTTTATAACTTTGACGCTTAATACCGGCATACCTATGATAAATTATACCTACAACAACCATTTTTTTTCTGAAATCACCGGACACTATCTGGCTATCATTCACTAAATACCGTTTTTCTTTAAATATTACCGTTTTTCCGCAACACGCTGTTATTTAAGATAAACCCCCAAAAAAAAGCCGTTCCAATCAACCAGTCATACCCTGGAGACACAGGGAGCCAGCTCATGGTACAATAAAGTTGGCGGTCCAGCATCCAATGTAAAAGCATACGGACGACGTCACTATCGAGTCGCACATGTCGTTTGAGAGAAGGATGGAGGAGGATGTCTGACAACAATTATTATAAACGCGTCGTGTTCGTCTCGTGACGTCATGAGTAATATTAATCTACAGGGTGTTTTAAGGTTTAAGAACATTTACAAGAAAGATAATCCTTATAATAATAGTAAAAGCAGCATAAAGGTTAGGACAAGGTATAAATACCTGGAAAAAAATAATAGTAATAATAGTTTTATTTTAGTTAGGGTTCTTTTAGTGGGGGTTGCTAAATTGGTAAAAAAATTTATATTAATAGTTTATCAATTTAGGAAAAAAAGACATTGATGCGGTGTCAAAAAAAGTGTATTTTTTGTATTATTTTACTATATTACTTATATCACGGCTTTTATAGCTTCAGTTCAATAAGTTGATACATTTTTTTATTCGTTTTTTTTCCCTTTAAATTATTTTTTATTTTATTATAATTGCCTTTTAAACTAAAAATTAAAAAAAAACAAGAAACAAACCACTTTTTCCTATCCTAATACATTGCTTATTATGGGATCTGATCTTTCTCTTTAGATTGTGACACTCGTATGAATCGTGGAAAAATTTGTCATAAAGCTTTTTTACTAGTTTTTGAATGGTCTTTAACCAGAAAAAAGAAATTTTGAATTCAGAGCATATTTTGAAAAAATGGTCATTTTGACCCCGGATTTTGTTCGAAAATCGAAAAATGCAAAGAAATAGGGTTTCTGTTCATTTTAGAGTCAAATTGGTAATAACCTTTTTTAAAGGTACTCTGAAGTAGTGCAAAATAAAAAAATAAAAAATTGACATTTTTTCATAGGGCTCTTGATAATTTGATATTTATGTTTTACAGTTTTTTTCAATTTTCTCCGATTCTAAAATAGCTAGAACCAATTCGATTTGACAGGCGAATACCTCTTAATATACCCAAGAACTTTTATTAATACAAAAAGTTGTCAGAGTTATAGTTTATTTATAAAAAAATAAAAACCATTATTTCGAAAATTCGAGGGTATCGTATATAGGGGTTTTTCGATTTTCGACCAACAAAAAAAATTATTTTTTTGTTGGGCTTTTTTACTAAAAATTGTTAGTTTAGGGCTTATTTTAAAATTTGCCAACAATCATTTTAGGAAAAAAAATGGTACGGTGGGAAAAAACCAGTTTTCTTATGTTTTTCCCACATTTTTACTTATATCTCGGCTTCTATAGTTTCGATTCATTTCGTTTTTGGTTTCTTTTATTCCTTATTCTCCTCATGTCAATTCTTTTTATATCTTATTACTAAAAAATATAAAATCTTACTACTAAAATCTTATTACTAAAAAAAAATAGACATAAAAACACGGTTGTCTTATTCCAATACCCTATAATAAATGGGACCCTGTTTTTCCTTTATCTTGTGGCACGTATAAATCATGGAAAATTTATTTGTTAAACTTTTTTACTTAATTTTGAATGGCCTTTAAAGTAAAAAAATAAATTTTGAATTTGGAGCATAATTTAAAAACGTAAATGAAATTACATTCGAAACAGCGATTATCTGCATACTATGGTGAATACGCCATAACGTTCGCCAGTACAACAGTGTCTTCTAATTGAGGACTCTGTTTTAGCGTATTTACCCTAGATGGTGTATTATAATAAAATAAGAAGGTATCATTGAATATTGGTTATATTTATTTATACGAGTTACTTGAGAGCGGAGCGTATTGTAACACATCATGGTTCTCTGAAGCATGATACCCAGAAATAAGTAAGTAATATTTCAATGAAATTTATTTCTGATTATAATAGATAATGAGACCTTCACTTTTCTCTCTGTATTTACTATAGATGTTAATTTTTTCGAAGTACTAAAAAAAGAAAAAGTTGGATAGAGCACCATGCCGAGACTAAGGTTTGAACTCAGAGCCTTATAAGAATACGGCAGGTCTCTTTCCCACTGCGTGTTTAGGGCACCCCTTGGATTTTTGTAGAGATTTTTTTCTAGTACTGACAAACATTTTAAAAATTTCTACTGGTCCCCTTTACCAATACCTTACCAACCAATACCTTTGTTTTATTAAGATACTTGAAGGACTTTGAAGATCGAACATTTTTTTTGGCAATCATTGGTCAAAAAAATTTTCACTTGTACTAATTTAAACCCTTTACAAGATTCGTTAAAAACACTCCTCCTATGCTGGCATTATTGGTGGCCTGCTGCAATTATGAAGCCAGTGAGTACCTCGTTCGTATTTCAAAATTTAATCAAGCAAACTTCAGACCCCCAACTCTCTAAGATATTTGAGTTTTGCTGTTCAGACTAATTTGAGAGGCCATTTAATATCGCCACTTCCACTAATAAGAGGTTTAAGAAAAGCATTTGTTGAAAATTATTTTAGATTGTCTTAGAGAGCTGTCTTACTGAAAATAGATCGATAAAAAGTTCTAAATTAGGGAGGATTCGAATGGCAGGCAGAACTCGATTTTGCAGCAACTCAACATAATTTTGGGCGTTTACAGTACCATCAACAAAAATGGCTCTATATGGTCCCCAAAATACCAGCCGTAACATTAGACGATGAAAACTTATATCCCTATTTTTCGAAATCAATATCGAACAACGGTAGGATTGTGTTTTCCTTGTAATGGAGAATAAGATTTATCTAAAAATAGAATATTTCGTAAAAAATATTATTTTCATTTGCTTTCTCCATTATGGTTTCACAAAATTCCATTCTTCGCCACTGGTCTTTAGAAAATATCGGCTGAGTTTTGGAATATATCTGGGTCATTCTCATTTAAAGTCGTCAAACCAATAGTGAAAATCGTTCATTACAAAATATTTAATATTATGCAAAAAAACAAACAAATCATTTTCTAATCATGTTTCTAACACAATTTGGCAAAAGCAGTGCAAATTTTTTTTAATTTTACCCATTTTTGAGTGATTCTGCTTACTGAACTTTGTCAGGTTCGTCACTATTTCTTAAAAGTCAGAAAATTAGCCTTAGACCCAGGTTAAGAATTCTTTTTAAAACATTAATTATTGCAAGAAGCCGATGGGTAATTTATTTTTTTTTAGTTTCTATTTTTCTATAAAAAGCAATACCATATTTTATGTGTTTTTCTAAATAGTGACGAACCTGACACTGATGTAACAAACCTGACAATGATGCTAAAAATTGATAGAAAACAAACACATTTAAATAATAATTGTTTTTTTTTATTAAATGGCTCCAATTACAAAAACGTTTAACCAAAAATGTAAATTCTAAATTTAACCAAACATAACAAAATAAACTCTAAATTTTAAGTAACTCATAACAAATAATAAAATACTTAGGTTAAATTAGTTGATGCCTTCCCCATTTTCAAGCCAAAACGGCGTTTTAAACTGTAAAATTCGTTTAGTTGCATTAGTAGGTGCTTCAATAGAACCCACTATATCTTCAAATTTATACCAGATCTTGTCTTCCTTGATTGGCCAAATATATTTATTGACTCCTACAGAATGCAGAACTTTAACTTCACAGGATTCATCGTTATTTGTATCAGTAACAACGCCCGGATATATCACATTGTTATATTTAACAAGCAGCCATTGATCAATTTTTACATTTTCAAAGGTCACAGGTAAAAATTGTTGTTGTTGAAGCTGTTGTTGAGGAGTGGTATCTTCTGGGTTATCGTCTGAATCTACAGTTTCACAGTCTTGATAATACATCCGTTGCAATGAATGACAATCACATGTTGTAGGCAATTTCTTGCAAAAACACGATAATTCGCGTCCATATAAATCGGACTCAGAATCTTTCAAAATAATTTGACCTACTTTCATAATGCCTTTAGTCATTTTGTAACGATTATTTATTTCTTTTTTGGAATCAAAGTTAATGACATCTTCTAAATCGATCCAATAAAGTTTCACATTTACTTTTCTTTGAAGAATCCTAAATAACGCTTCTGCATCTGGAATGTCATTCCCTTTACAGACAAGTCCATCAGCTACTCTTTTGACTGCAGCCCCAACACCATCCGGAGCACCCTTAGCGAAGCCCCTGAAAAGTTCCATGAAGCATTTGAAAATCCATAATCTCTAAAATATGTATTCAAATAAAAAAAATTGTCCTTGTTGCGGTATTGTGATGTTGGGCCATCACTAAAGAAGTTAACAGTTTGCACACCATTTTGTTTTAGTTCTTCTAAAACAGGACGTAAGTGGGCCCAAATAGCAGGAGGGTCATGCCGAGTACAGGAAGAAATGGTACATATACTTTCAGGAGGTTTATTGTCATAGTAAACTACAATGGTATGGAGACTGGCCTGGTTGTGTGAGGAACCGAAATGCATTGCCTGTATTTCTGAACTCATTTTGCATGAGTAATTTTCAGAAAAATCTATATGTACAGCAGCCTCTTCATAAGTTAGTTCAGAAATACATTTTTGCCTTTGACTGGCTTGATGATTTTTTTTAAAGACATGCCAACAGAACATTGTTTTTAGTTCTGCATTAAAATTTGTGCATAGGTTCTTTATCATTCCAGATTCACGGATAAGCTTTGTTTTATTAACAAAAAATGTTTTGCCTGATTTGCTCCTTTCCTCTTTTTCAAGTTTCCAAAAGTTCCAATTAACTAATTTATTTGGATCTTTAATATCCGCGAGGATTATAGCGGCCTGATCTTGGCATTTTGGGCAGATATTTTTCATGCAATCTTTTGATTTTACATCACACGTAACCAGCTTACATACGTTTTCGATGTTGCGTTCTGTGCATATTTTTTCTTTTACTAAAGTATCCAGTTTATGCTGTATATTGGAATGTTTTTTGCACAAGCAAGAATCTCTATCGGAAAGTTTTGGTTTCACAACCCAACAAGGTCTATGCCTGCAAAATGTCGCAAAACTAATTTTACTACAAGGAAACTCTTTGCAAAACTTTTCATAAAGATTTTTAAGGGTTTCCTTTAGCAATCTTTTCTGATATTTGATCTTGCCTCGTGTTACTGTTTGTTTTTTTCCCGGTGTTAACGTAGTTATGTCATCTCTATTAAAAAAGTCTCGTATTTTTTTATGAAGTGGATGTAAAGTAAGTCGACATCTTCCTTTTCCTTTTGACATTGTAGTTGAAGAATGACATTGGAGTACCTTTTTAGTTCTTGTTAAAAATTTATATTTTTTGACAATGGTTCCACTAGTGGCTCTAGAAATAATTTGCTTTTCTTTTTCGTTGTTTGTTTTTGAGTAATTGTCTTTTATTTGTGCAACTAGTGCATTATGAAAAACTAGAGTTTTTTTTACAGTTTCAGGAACATTATATCCTTTGGTATCTTGGATGGCTTTACTGTAAGGTCTAGCTGTTTCACTTTTCTGACTCCCTGCCACAACATTCTTTTTCTGGTATCGCTGGCAACGTTTCTTATACTTCCGTAAAGACTGCTTTGTTTTTTCCAAGTCCTTTTCCAAACGCTTGATTTTCCTGTATGCAGCAGTTCTGTCCTTGCGAAGTCTCTTTCTTCCGGAAGATTGATTTCTTGGAGGTTCATTTACTATTCCAACATCTTCCATAGGAATATGATCGGGCAGGGGTATCGGACTTCCCGGTGGAGTATTTTGCTGAAGAAATTGGTCCTGTTCACGTTCATGTTTTTTTATCTGCCGACTTTTCTGTTGGTACAATCTCCATTTTTTTCTTTGGTAACGCTGCTCCCTATCGGAAAGTTCTTCTATAGACTTTTTGGACTTCTTTGCCCTCTTTCGGCTTTTTTCCAAATAATCTTGTCTTTTTTCGGGGTTTTCTTTCAGTTTTTCTCTATAACGCCTTGCACGTTCAGCCGGTGTTAACGGCATTGCTGAAAATAATGTCTACTTTACTACTTTTAACGTCAGGTTCGTCACGAACTTGTCAGCTGCGTTACGAAAGAATAGTAACGCAGCTGACCTTGACGAACCTGACATTTTATTAAAAATAAGACTATTTGACTATGACCGGCGACCGGTATTTTATTGTAAACATAACCTAACTTTTAGTTTGCTTTGGTTAACAAAATACAATAATTAGTTTTAAGAAAATATAAAGAAATTTAAAGTTATTTGCGTGACGTAACTGACAAGCAATAAACATACTCACCTTAAAGTCACAAGAAAACACTTTTTTAAACACAGTATTTAACTAAAAAAACACTTTCTTTACACTGCGTAGTGACACTATGGTTTCATTTAGCAAGCAGGTGGTTAACTGGAAATAGTAAATTGGTCCATATAAGAATTTTACGCTTTCTTAATAGTAGTGACGAACCTGACATATTTTTTAGAGACAATACTTTGAAAGAATTTAATAAATACGAAAAGCAAAGACGTGCTTCCTATAGGCGAAAAGTTAAAAATTAAATCAATATTTTTTAGTTATCTAAGTAAAGCCTAAGTAAAAAACAATTCCTTAACGAAAAATCATGATAGTATGAAAGCAACTAAGAAAGAGACCGTGACGAACCTTGACATTTTGTGACTTTAAAATGAAATAAAATTACATTGATAAAATCAAGATATATTATTTCCTAAACATGTGATTAATCCGTGTTTAGTTTTTATTTTAAAACATCTAATCGACACTAACAAACAAAACCTGAAGAAAAAAGTCTTGAAGACATCAAATATCAAAGTTAAATGAGAATAACCCATCTTACAAACACGAATTTCACTTATCTTGAAAAACACGAACTCCAGATCCACAAAGCTATCTGCAGTTTTTTGTGCCTCAAAAATCTTTGATGTTTCCTGGTAAATTAATTGGATGTGGGGTCAAATAAAACTCATGTTTTACAGTTTAATATTGCTGACGTTTCGACCTATATTAGTCGAAATTTAGAGCGATAGAGAAGCAAAAAGGTCATTGTATAATATAAGCATTTTTTGAGGTTCACTACGTTTTTATGATTGTACAGTATAATGCTTATGGACACAAGGTTTTTACTTCTTATCGCCCTGAGGATGGCCTGATATAGGCCGCAACGTCGTTTCATTTGATCCCACATCCAACTCACTTACTGCAGTTTATTTGTGATGCATTAAATAGTAAAGACCATTACATTGTATAGGAGACTTTTAAGTGAGTTGAAGTTTAGTTGTGAAGTTTATGTTTAATAGAATATATACTTAATTTTAATAAAATACAAATTAAAAATGGTATGCAAAAATATAAATGAATAAACAGCTACAGTGTTACAATTTATCATGCAAACGAATTATTTAACTGAATATATTTTTCAAAAGACAGTGAGAAGTGCACAGAAGACAAAAAAAGCAAAATAAGGACATTCAACACTTACTAATAATGTAATAAGATAATTCAACGAGCGAAATTGTAATTACTGAAATGAAAATAACGTAATCGTGCACAAACTGGTAAAGTATGTAAAACAATCAAGGTTCATTATAAATTCACAATTATAATATGCACAAAAGACCAATCCTTAATGTCGCTTTGATTCATAATAACGTGTATAAAGTTAAAACAAGGCCTAAGGAAAACTATTTGAAATCTTTGGAAAATATGGAAAAAAAATTATAAATGTCTGAGTGTGAAATAGCGTCATTTTATTCCAAACGAAAACCAATTTCAAATTTTTGATATTAAATGAGAAATAACTTTATATATTTAAGAAGTCATTTCCGATAGCCTGAAAGAATCTTAATATTTTGGAAATTCTTGTTTAAATGTTATTGATTTTGATTTCATATGAAAACTAATGAGTTTCATCACTAAAAAGATCCTCGCAATTTTTCTTGTAGATACAACCGTTTTCGAGTTATTAAATAGTTTGTCAAAGGAATGAAAAAATCTTGATACTGGCTTTACAAATCCAAATATTTTAGAAATTTGTGAATAGAATTTTTTGATTTTAGTTTCATAGGAAAGCTGATCAGTTTCATTAAGAAAAAAGTATTTACAAGTTTCCTTGTAAATATAACCATTTTGAAATTATTAAGTAGTTCATTAAGTGGGAAAGTCTTGATTTTGTTCCAGGCTTTATAAAAATAGAAATATTTTGGAAATTCGTGAATAGATTTTATTCATTATGGTTTTAAATGAAAACTAATGAATTTTTTTACAAAAAACATATCTTTACAATTTTTCTTATAATTACAACCTTTTGTGAAGTTACTTTAAAAAAATGCTTAAAAAATTCAAAAATTTTGAAAACTCTAATATAAGTTTTCTTGTAAATATCATAATTTTGGGCTTATTGAGTAATTTTGTTGATGGATTGAAAAAATCTTGATACTCCCAAGGATTTTACAGAAATTCATATATTTTGAGAACTTATGTACTAATTTTATTGATTTTTATGTCACTTGAAATCCGAAGAGTTTGATTACGAATAAAGTTATTATAAATTTCCGTGTAAATCTTAATTCTATTAAAGGCTTTACATGAATCCAAATAATTTCGAAACTCATGTAACGATTTTATTGATTTTAGTTTCATATGAATTTTTTTATTATAAAGTTATCTAACATTCATATCACAAAGCATGATAAATTATTTTATATTTTTGGAAAGCAAAAAAAAATTCCAAATCTTTTGGCATAAAATGAAATTCTTTAGAAATGTATGGAAAATGAAAAAACTGAAAAATATAAAGAGAGATAAATAATAAGATGGCTAATAATTTAACAACTTTTTCTTTTTAAATTTGTTTTTAACGGACAAAATATTTCCAGAAAATCTAACTTGTTTTAGGTTATGAAAGCTTAATCATACACTCATGTGTATTCTTTAAACGATTTTTCTACTATTTGTTTAGATATATATTTTATTTAATTACCTCCACATCACTAAACAGACCAATGTGAGTCCAATGATTATAATGGCGGCCACGCTGGCTCCGATCGCCACTCCTAAAACTTCGCCGTCTAGTTCGCATTGGGCACCATAGTAGTTCCCTGTGCACCTGGAAAAATTTACTTATGAAATATTGGGTTTATTTTACGATCTAAGTCGGACTTTTGATGTAGTTGATAGTAAAACGTTAAAATCTGAGTTAGAAGTGTTTGGAATTTGTGATGCATATCCCCGGAATGGAGCTAATTTTTTTCATTTAAATCCCTAAAGCATTGACCACAGAATGTGGAGTTTCTCAGGAGGGCGCATTGTTACCTTTGCTATTTCTTAATGTGAATTTGCAGAGAATACTTCCTATTATTAAAAAAGTTTAACAATTTGCAAAGGCCTCGGAGAGTACAAATATAGTACATCGAATAATTTCTCAATATGGTGCAAAATTCTATCGGTCTATTACTTCTTAAACAAGTTAACAAACTGGCATACGTATAATTTCATGGGAGAGTTCTTCTTTAGTTTTTAATTTTGAAAAGACGAATAATGCGCTGCTTGGATGAAGCTAACATATTATCATATGCAGGTCCCTTAATTAAGAAATATAAGATTGTGATGTGATATGAGTTGAACATAACTTATCCCACTATCAAGGAAGTGACATGTATATGATATGATAATAAAAGCCTACATATTTCAGATCCTTAAAAAGGAAAAAGAAGAAGAAACGCTTGACTCAACTGTCTGTAAAAAATCAATAATTTCTTCCAGGCATTTGAGGTTCTTAGAAAGAAAGAAGAAGATGATAAAGAAGAAGAAGGAAAAGAAGAAAAAAAATTTAACTCAACTTCCTGTAAGAAATCAATAATTGCTTCCAGGCATTCAAGGTCCTTAGAAGGAAAGAAGAAGATGATAAAGAAGAAGGAAGATTTGACTCAATTGCCTGTAAGAAATTAATAATTTCAGATCATTTCAGATCCTTAAAAAGGAAAAAGAAGAAGAAGAAACGTTTCACTCAACTGTCTGTAAAAAAATCAATAATTTCTTCCAGGCATTTGAGGTCCTTAAAGAGGGTGAAAAAATGATGAAAAAGACAAAGAAAAACAAAAAGAAACATTTGAATCAACTGTCTGTAGGAAATCAATAATTTCTTATCAGGCATTCGAGGTTCCCTAAAACAAAGAAGAAGATGAAAAAAAAACGTTTGACTCAATTGCCTGTTAGAAATCAATAATTTCTTCCAGGCATTTGAGGTCCGTAAAAAATGAAGAAGATTATAAAGAAGAAAAAGAAACATTCGATTCCATCCTATAAAAAATCTATTAAGAAATTATCATTCTTTAAGAGAATACTTAGAAGGAATGTATTTGTCGAAAATCTCCTATAAATCCAAGAAAGAAAGAAAGAAAGAAAATGTGCTATATTACGTAAGAATAATCTTGTGTACAAGCATCCTACAAGCTAAAAAAACAAAACACAAATACAATTTCAAAAATTGACAAAACAATGAACAAAATTAACACAAGAAGACAAAACTTTTTGAACATACTTAAATTAAAGATAACTAAATAAAACAATCAATTACTAAATAAAGGTAAACTTGTTGACAAAACTTGAGAAGAAAAAAGGAAAAAAAGAAAACTTTCCAACATGTCCAAGGTTAAAACCTATCATTAAAAAAGTCATCCAGGTTATAATATGCCTTAGCCAATAAAAGCGACTTTAATTCTCTTTTAAATTTCTTAACATCCGATATATGTCTAACACACAGAGGAACATGATTGTAAATTTTTTTACTTATGTAAATTAATGAGTTTTTGGTAAGGGAAGACGTAGGAATAGGTAGGGGAACATCATTTACATGACGAGTCAAATGGCCAGTGTCAGAGGGTAGTTTGGGAATTTTGTGAATAAGAGCAGCTGTTTCTAAGATAAAGAGTAAAAAAAGAGGATTTTTTCAGAAATGAAGAGGGGTTTGCAAGAATCTCTTAACTTAGCAGAACACAGGTATCTAACTGCTTTTTTTTGAATAACAAAGATAATGTTAAGTAGCCCTTTATTGGTTAAACCCCAAAAAGGCAAGCCATACCGAATATGAGATTCAATAAGTGAAAAGTACACTGAACGTGCAACCACCCCTCCCAGCTCTTGTTTTGCCATTCTTACTGCGAAACATCCAGAAGATAATTTCCCAGCTAAATGTAAAATATGATCTTCAAACCGAAGGCGACCATCAATGGTAATTCCTAGGAACTTGCAGCACTCTTTTTTCTGCAAGAGGGAATTTTCGTCAAACATCAGACCCTAAACATCGCACTTAAACCCCATAATAGACGTCTTTCTTACATTAAACACGAGCCTGTTGGAAGCACACCACCCTGATAAAATCTGAAGGTCTTCAAGGATACAAGTCTTAATATAGTCAGAATTTTTATGGCTCCATAGTATGGTGGTATCATCAGCAAACTGAACCACCTTGCCCTGCAGTTTCAATGAACTCAAGTCATCCACATACAGTAAAAATAACAGTGGTCCCAACACTGAACCCTGGGGAACGCCGCATTTTAGGGATCTAGAAGCAGACAAACGCCCAGACACTGAAACCTTCTGAGTACGATTTGATAGATATGACTCAAGCCATCGCAACGCTACGCCTCTAAAACCATATTTATCGAGCTTAGATAACAGTATTCCATGATCCACACAGTCAAATGCTTTGGATAGATCACAAAACACTGCCGCCGATGACTCTCCAGAATTCAAGGACACATAGACGCTCTCCAAAAAGCTAAAAACAGCATCATGAGTCAGTCCCTTTACCAGCTTGAAATCCAAACTGATTTGCAGACAAAATGCCATTATGATGTAAAAAGGACAAAAATTCTGCTTTTTGCAAGTTTTTCAACTATCTTAGAGAGGGTAGACAAAATAGAAATGGGACGGAAATTACAAGGCTGATCCAAATCTCCACCCTTATGAAGAGGGATAACCACTGCCTCTTTTAAACATGAAGGAAAAATGCCATTATGTAAAGAATTGTTTATGGCAGAAACTAAAGCATTTAAGGCTGAATCAGGCAAAAAGAGTAACAACCTCGAAGATATCCCATCAGCTCCAGATGATTTATGGTTTTTTAGGCGTTTCATTTCATTTTTTACTTCGGTAAGTTCGACAGGATGAAAGAAAAATGAATGCTCAACCGACACTTGTTGAAGATAGTGTAAGGGATCAATGTTACTACGAATGCCCTTGAGCAAGATAATCAGTAGTTTAAATTAGAGTCGGACGTGGTAATGTGTGTAATCAAATTTTAATTGTGAATTGAAATATTACGTGTTTAATTTTATGCTGTAATTGAATTTATGATTTTGAGTGTTATAAATCAAAGTTTGATTTTCTTCTATTTTCTTGTTCATATTTTATGTTTTTTCTGACGTATGTTATGTTTCTTATTAAATATTTATATGAAGAAGTAAATAAATAAATAAATAAATATTATCTAGTTGTTTTTGAATAATAAAGGGTTTTGAATTAATTTGAGAAATTGATTTAAAAAGAAAAATCAAAAAAATGTCTATGTTGACAAAAAATTGATGTATGGTATTGATTGTTCTACTAATAGATTTTTATATATTTAAAATACATGGATTGTTCACGACTAATTTTGTTTATTTATAATAATAAAGCATTTTAAAGTTGAAGAAGTAGTCCATACTTGCAGTGGAGTTAATATGTCAAAGGGTAACTAAAATATATTCGGTCATCCTCCACTAAATTTATTTTTAAAACCATCTATCCTACATGTTTCGGACATATAAGATGTCCATCATCAGGGATATACAATAAGGATTTTCGTCACAACACATAAAAAGCCACAGTGCTTCTGGCAAGGTCAAAGGTTAAAATCACTAACAATAAATAAAAAGGGCATATTAAGATGCATGAGAAAGTGATTAAACAGGGTCTACACAAACATTAAAATCACATAATTACCATAATAGGAAAATTATCCATTATCCTATTGTGGTAATTATGTGAGTGTGTTAGTGGTGGTGTGTGTTATTGTGTGTTAGTTGAAAAGTTGGTTCTCTTGATAAAACATAAAAATTGCGTCCTTCTATTTTAAAATACTTCAAAATATAATTTCTTTTAGGTAAAAAAGTATTTTTCAGAAAATATTTTCACTAAACATTAAGGCACCATACTATATTAAGGTACCTTACCTGAAAAAAATCGACTTACCATTTTTAATGTTTATCTGAAGGAAAATAATAATTGAAAGACTTCCTAAACTTCGGATAGAGTGCATAGATGTACTCATTAAGAAAAATTAATTTTGCAATGCAAACTTAATAAGGTTTTATTACTCTCTAAATTTTTGATATAGACTATAGAACACCTAGTCAACTTCCAAAGAACACACCGGTAAAGTCCAATTCAGAGATCTATTAGAAGTGCGCCTAAGTCGTATTTATTGTAGCATGATATACATGTTTAAATGGTAAGATTTTATATAGTTTATCTATGAAATCATTTTAAATATACGTAAAACCGCATGTTTTCTACTATTTTTTATTTTTCTTTCGAAAATGTCCATTTTTAGAAAGAAAATAATATCAAAAAATTGACCGCGGACTAAAATCCAAGCATCTTACAAAATATTTTAAACACTCCCAGCACTCACAGACTTGTCACCTCTTTTTAGCCAGTCTATTAAACAAAGATAAAACATCTGCGTTCTGGCGATTCCTACTTTAGGCTGTGCAAGTAATTGTGTATCTCTCTCTATCCCACTGATTTTGAGAATTACGGGGCCGTACCCAGATAAATTTATGGGCTGTTTTTGTATTACTTTTGACGTGTTTTTAAAGAAATCTTTAAGGATGGGTCTAACACCTTTAATAGTTGGGAGGGAGGTCAGGTGAGGTCATTATTATTTAATGGGTTTTGCTGGTTTTCCTTTTTCCCTTTTTATGAAAGTGGTGAATTTAGAATTTGGCCTGTATTCGTCTAAATTTTTTGCAGTTTTTACTGTGAGGTATTAAATAATAGTGTATTTTTTTATTTGTGTTTGTGGATTTGTTTTAGTATTATAACTGCCCCTGTTTGCCCTTCAGTGACACAATAAAGACTACTTCTTCCACCATTCTCTGGGAAAAACCCTTTTTTGCTATAGTAAGAAAAACACTGTTTTTATTAAGAAAATAAGTCTAAAATTTTGTTTTTACAGCTTATTTCCCTCTGTTGTCGCAGTTGAGGATCAAATTTCGTGTTTGTCTAGGAATTTTTTTTGACGAAGAAATTTACAACAAAAGTCACATTTTTTTCTTACTTAATAATAACCACAGTAATTTTTTCAAGAAGGAAAATGTCAAAACTTTTCAATTATTGATTTATGGATTATTCTGAAGATTTTTTTAATATTTTTTAAAGAAATGAATAAAATCCACTAGCTAAAAGCCCAGAACATTGAAATTTCATCCCAGGAGTGCCTGTGCGAAAAAAAACATTTGTCCCTTATTGGCACCCCAATATTTTACATTTTTTCAATTATTGATTTGTGGCCATTCTTTTTCTGAAGAAATGATTGGAATTTATTCATTAAATGTCAAGACAATTGAATTTTCATTCCACGAGTGCCTGTAAAAAATAAAATAATTTGTCCCTTATTGACACAATAATATCTTGAGTTCTAGTAGTCAAGATTTTGAAATTATTGATTTATGGACTACTCTGAAGGCTTTTTTAGTCTTTTTAAGAAACATTTGAAATTCATTTACTAAAAGTCAAAAAATTGGATTTTTTGTTCCAGGAGTGCCTATAAGAAAAAAAAAATTGTCTCTTATTGGCCCGCCAATATCTTGAATTCTAGTAGTAAAAATTTCGTTTGATTATTGATTTATTGACTACTTTGAAGACTTTCCTAGTCTTTTCTATAAAAATAATTAAAAGTCGGAAGAAAATGGACATTTTATTCCAGAAGGAAAAAATTTGTCTCTTATTGGCATCTTACTTATACCTTGAGTTCTAACAGTCAAAATTTTCCCGTTATTGATGTATGAACTACTTTAAAGGTTTTTTTATTCTTTTTTGAAGAAATTACTAGAATCCATTTATTAAGAGCCAAGAAAATTGCATTTTTATTCCAGGGGTGGCTGTAAAAGACAAAATAATTTGTTTCTGGTTAGTACCCTAATAGACTAGGGTTCTATTGATTTAATTTTGAAATGAATGAGTTATGGACTACTCTGAAGGCTTTTTTAGTTTTTGTTAAAGAACTTACTAAAATCCATTTTATAAAAGGCAAAACATTTATATGAGATAAAAGTATACTTATCTCATTCCTCTATGAGCTAGATAGAGATAAACTTATGTGTCAAAAAGATATTGATACATTTTAATATTCAAACGTTTTTTCATAAATAACATTTAAATAATAGAGTGTTTATGGGTAAAAAAATTGAATGGGTTTATAGAAAACGACAGTCAACTGATCAAAAATTAGTAAGTCCCTATCACGAATTTTGTTCCACTCTTATCTTTTGGCTCATTGACAACGTGCAGCAATATATGCCCTTCAGCGACACAATAAAGACTGCTTCTTCCTTCATTCTCTGGGAAAAAGTCCCTCTTTTGCCATAGTAAGAAAACCCTATTTTTATTAATTAAACAAGTTTAAAGTTTTGTTTTTTTCAGCTTACTGCCGCTGTTTGTCCTTAAGCGACACAATAAAGAATATAATTATAATGTAATGCTTTAGTATCCATATGCTGATGTGCGAGATGAAGTTGAAATCCATAGCAGCAACAGAGAGACTGTTTTCTTCCTTAACGGAAGAAACTGCTAAAGAACAAAGGCAAAAAAACAAAATTTAGAAAATTGTATTAACTCTTTGGGCCAGATTCAAAAGACTGATTAAATTTATAAAAGTATTTAGTATCCTCACTGTAGTTTTAGGATTCAGTATACTTAAAATGTAGTGTCTTGTATAAGATTTTTAGTTTTTAGTATAAGCATTTATCTTTGTTAATTTTCATCTAATCTCTCCTATTATGCACAATAACTTAATATCAGGCAAACAAATTAATGAATATTACATTCAGGATGTAAAGTGTGTTTTTTACAAGTAAAACTTGTGTCTTTTAAACGCATAAGATGTAGACAGCTAGATGATTTTTAATGTAAAAGTTGATTTTAAAAAATATACTTCCACTTTTCTGACTACATAATTACTTTTTATCAAAAGAGATTGGTACGAAATATAGAGATAGGGGTTTTCACGAGTATATTATTATAATAATATATCATAATATGTATTAATTTAAAAAAAAAACAATAATAAAGGACATTGAATATGGCAGCCAAAATCCCCATTAATAATCACCACCAAGTAAAAATAAATCTCAATACCCAAAAAAAGGAAATATATAAAATTTGAAGACAAACCAAAACATTTTACCCTTTTGTGTAAAAACTAAACTTATTAAATTAAAATTTTTGGTTAAACTCATTTTACGTACTTAAGTCTTACTAATATTTAAATTAAATATTATTTACCTATCAACTATCCTGAATTTCTAACTTAATAAAACTAATCCCAAGAATCCCGAATAATAAATGTCAAGGCCGGACCTGTGCAACTTTTTACGCTTGAGTGCCTGTGACTCAGATCAGACGTCTAACAAAATAGTACGTGGGCGCATGTAGTCAAATTTTACGAATCAAATGTATACATTCTTTAAAAAAATGCTTAAAACATTTATTTATTTAATAAAATGATTAAATATCGCTTAGAATATTACTTTATGACTCTTTCCACATAAAATTTTGCGATTTAAACATGCGTGTCATGTGACAATACAAGCAACACCGGCACACGGACTATTCGCGGCACATCAAAGATTCTAATAGATCTCTGAACTGAACTATACCGAAGTTTTTCACAATATATAGTATATTCTGTAAAGTTTGCCAGTCTTAATAAAACAATTTCTTAATACTTACGTGCAACTCTCCTGCCCGTTCATATATTTACACTCCCCCCGGTTACTGCAATGGGCAGCCGGACATCTCTCGCAAAACCTTCCCGCTCGATGTTTATTATCCGACCAGGGATCCCGCAGTCCCGATTTACATTCGCACTTAAAACTACCGAAGATGTTAATGCAGTCCGCTTCCGAGTGGCAATCGTGCAGTTCCGGAGACGAACATTCATCCAAATCTGGAACAAGAGGAATTTAGTACTAAAGAAAACTAGGAAGGAGGAGTAAAGATGAGAAAAGAGGAAACGTTTGACTCAACTGCCTATAAGATATCACTAGTTTTTTCAAAGCTTATGAGGTTCTTAAAAAAGAAGAACATGAAAAACAAGAAACAACGTTTGACTCAACTGCCTGTGAGAAATCAATAATTTCGTCCAGGCATTCGAGGTTTCTTAAAACAACAAAGAAGAAGATGAAGAGGAAGAAGGAAGACAAGAAAAAAGATTTGACTGAACTGTCTGTAAGAAATCAATAATTTCTTACAGGCATTTGAGGTTCCTAAACTGAAAAAAGAAAAGGATGAAGAAGAAGAATGGTTTGACTCGATTGCCTGTAAGTCAATAATTTTATGACCTCAAATGCATTTGAAATCCTTGAAAAAAGATGATGATAAAGAAGAAGGAAGGTTAGACTTGACTGTAAAAAATTTAAATTTTATTCCAGGCATTTAATAATAATAATAATAGTAATAGTAAACGTCTTTATTTTAACCTCGACGAAGGGCAATAAGCCGTTGAATTAACCGAGTATATAGTAATCACATTACTGATCTACATGTATAGAAAATAAAGCATAAATATAAATTATTAGCTATTAGTCATTTTGTTTCTGAATAGCATACAAGCCAAACAAAAGATTAACAACTGATATAAATACAAGTTAATAGGTCATAAAAACTGGCAAAAATTGCCAAATTACAAAAGAAAAAATAAAGGCTAACTAATTGAGTATTAACTCAATAAAAATATTACCAAAGTAGGTACCCAGAGAAAACTACAATAAGGTGCAAAGGTATATGTTCAACTCTTGGATACAAAATCATTTCTTTCAGTTTATGTTTAAAGATTGAAAATTTAGGACTGGCAAAATTTGGACGCTTATTTAGAGGTCCTTAAAGAGAAAGAAGTAGAAAAATTTAACTCAACTGTCTGTAAGAAATCAATGGTTTCTTCCAGGCATTTGAGCTCTTTAAAGAGGAAGAAGAAAAAGAAGAACAAGAAGAAAATTTTGACTCTACTGCCTGTAAGTAGTCAATAATTTCTTCCAGGAATTTGAGGTCCTTAAAAGGAAGAAGAAGAAGAAAAGTTTGACTCAATTGTCTGTAAAAAATCACTAATTTTTTCCAGGCATTTGAGGATCCTCGAAAGAAGGAACAAAGTCAAGAAAGAAAGGAAGAAAGTCCTTAAAAAGGAAGAAGTAGAAGGAAAACAAGAAGAAACGGTAGGAAATCAATCATTTCTTCCAGGTATTTGAGGTCATTAAAAAGAAAAAATGAAGATGAAAAACAACAAGAAGAATCGGTTGACTCAACTGCCTGTAAGAAATCGCTAATTTCTTACAGAAATTTGAGACTTTTAAAGAGGAAGAAAATGATGAAGAAAGATAAGAAGAAATATTTGACTCTACTGCATGTAAGAAATCAATAATTTCTTCCAGGCATTTGGGGTCCTAAAAGAGGGAGAAGAAAACGATGAAGAAGAAGGAGAAAAACAAAAAGAAACATTTGAATCAACTGTCTGTAGGAAATCAATAATTTCTTCCAGGCATTTGAGGTCCTTAAGGAGGAACAAGAAAATGATGAAGAAGAAGAAGAAGAAGAAAAAGAACAAAAAGAAACGTTTGACTCAATTTCTTCCAAGCATTTGAGGTACATAAAAGGGAAGAAGAAACTGATAAACAAGAAGGATAAAAAGTGCAAGAAAAAACGTTTGACTCAACTGCCTATAAGAAATCAATAATTTCTTCCAGGCCTTCGAGGTTTTTTAAAACAAAGATAAAGAAGAAGAAGAAAAACAAGAAGAAATGTTTGATTCAATTGCCTGTAAGAAATCAATAATTTCTTCCAGGCATTCGAGGTTTCTTGAAACAAAGAAGAAGATGAAGAGGAAAAAGGAAAACAAGAAGAAAGATTTGACTCAACTATCTGTAAGAAATCAATAATTTCTTACAGGCATTTGAGGTTCCTAAAATGAAAAAAGAAAAGGATGAAGGAGAAGAATGGTTTGACTCGATTGCCTGTAAGTCAATAATTTTTTGACCTCAAATGCATTTGAAATCCTTGAAAAAAAAAAGATGATGATAAAGAAGAAGAAAGGTTTGACTTGACTGTAAAAAATTTGAATTTTATTCCAGGCATTTAATAATAATAATAGTAATAGTAAACGTCTTTATTTTAACCTCGACGAAGGGCAATAAGCCGTTGAATTAACCGAGTATATAGTAATCACATTACTGATCTACATGTATAGAACAAAATAAAACATAAACATAAATTATTAGTTATTAGTAATTTTGTTCCTGAATAGCATACAAGATTAACAACTGATATAAATACAAGTTAATAGGTCATAAAAACTGGCAAAAATTGCCAAATTACAAAAGAAAAAATAAAGGCTAACTAATTTAGTATTAACTTAATAAAAATTAATAAAAATAATACCAAAGTAGGTACCCAGAGAAAACTACAATAAGGTGCAAAGGTATATGTTCAACTCTTGGATACAAAATCATTTCTTTCAGTTTATGTTTAAAGGTTGAAAATTTAGGACTGGCAAAATTTCGATGCTTATTTAGAGGTCCTTAAAGAGAAAGAAGTAGAAAAATTTAACTCAACTGTCTGTAAGAAATCAATGGTTTCTTCCAGGCATTTGAGGTCTTTAAAGAGGAAGAAGAAAAAGAAGAACAAGAAGAAAATTTTGACTCTACTGCCTGTAAGTAGTCAATAATTTCTTCCAGGAATTTGAGGTCCTTAAAAGGAAGAAGAAGAAGAAAAGTTTGACTCAATTGTCTGTAAAAAATCACTAATTTCTTCCCGGCATTTGCGGATCCTCGAAAGAAGGAACAAAGTCAAGAAAGAAAGGAGGAAAGTCCTTAAAAAGGAAGAAGTAGAAGGAAAACAAGAAGAAACGGTCGGAAATCAATCATTTCTTCCAGGTATTTGAGGTCATTAAAAAGAAAAACAACAAGAAGAATCGGTTGACTCAACTGCCTGTAAGAAATCGCTAATTTTTTACAGAAATTTGAGACTTTTAAAGAGGAAGAAAATGATGAAGAAAGATAAGAAGAAATATTTGACTCTACTGCATGTAAGAAATCAATAATTTCTTCCAGGCATTTGGGGTCCTAAAAGAGGGAGAAGAAAACGATAAAGAAGAAGGAGAAAAACAAAAAGAAACATTTGAATCAACTGTCTGTAGGAAATCAATAATTTCTCCCAGGCATTCGAGGTTTCTTAAAATAAAGAAGAAGAAGAAGAAGATGAAGAGGAAGAAGGAAAACAAGAAGAAAGATTTGACTCAACTTCGTAAGAAATCAATAATTTCTTCCAGGCATTCGAGGTTTTTTAAAACAAAGATGAAGAAGAAGAAAAACAAGAAGAAACATTTGACTCAATTGCCTGTAAGAAATCAATAATTTCTTATAGGCATTTGAGGTTCCTAAAATGAAAAAAGAAAAGGATGAAGAAGAAGAATGGTTTGACTCGATTGCCTGTAAGTCAATAATTTTATGACCTCAAATGCATTTGAAATCCTTGAAAAAAGATGATGATAAAGAAGAAGGAAGGTTAGACTTGACTGTAAAAAATTTAAATTTTATTCCAGGCATTTAATAATAATAATAGTAATAGTAAACATCTTTATTTTAACCTCGACGAAGGGCAATAAGCCGTTGAATTAACCGAGTATATAGTAATCACATTACTGATCTACATGTATAGAACAAAATAAAACATAAACATAAATTATTAGTTATTAGTAATTTTGTTCCTGAATAGCATACAAGCCAAACAAAAGATTAGCAATTGATATAAATACAAGTTAATAGGTCATAAAAACTGGCAAAAATTGCCAAATTACAAAAGAAAAAATAAAGATTAACTAATTTAGTATTAACTCAATAAAAATTAATAAAAATATTACCAAAGTAGGTTCCCAGAGAAAACTACAATAAGGTGCAAAGGTATATGTTCGACTCTTGGATACAAAATCATTTCTTTCAGTTTATGTTTAAAGGTTGAAAATTTAGGACTGGCAAAATTTCGATGCTTATTTAGAGGTCCTTAAAGAGAAAGAAGTAGAAAAATTTAACTCAACTGTCTGTAAGAAATCAATGGTTTCTTCCAGGCATTTGAGCTCTTTAAAGAGGAAGAAGAAAAAGAAGAACAAGAAGAAAATTTTGACTCTACTGCCTGTAAGTAGTCAATAATTTCTTCCAGGAATTTGAGGTCCTTAAAAGGAAGAAGAAGAAGAAAAGTTTGACTCAATTGTCTGTAAAAAATCACTAATTTCTTCCAGGCATTTGAGGAACCTCGAAAGAAGGAACAAAGTCAAGAAAGAAAGGAGGAAAGTCCTTAAAAAGGAAGAAGTAGAAGGAAAACAAGAAGAAACGGTAGGAAATCAATCATTTCTTCCAGGTATTTGAGGTCATTAAAAAGAAAAATGAAGAAGAAAAACAACAAGAAGAATCCGTTGACTCAACTGCCTGTCAGAAATCGCTAATTTCTTACAGAAATTTGAGACTTTTAAAGAGGAAGAAAATGATGAAGAAAGATAAGAAGAAATATTTGACTCTACTGCATGTAAGAAATCAATAATTTCTTCCAGGCATTTGGGGTCCTAAAAGAGGGAGAAGAAAACGATAAAGAAGAAGGAGAAAAACAAAAAGAAACATTTGAATTAACTGTCTGTAGGAAATCAATAATTTCTTCCAGGCATTTGAGGTCCTTAAGGAGGAAAAAGAAAATGATGAAGAAGAAGAAGAAGAAGAAAAAGAACAAAAAGAAACGTTTGACTCAATTTCTTCCAAGCATTTGAGGTACATAAAAGGGAAGAAGAAACTGATAAACAAGAAGGATAAAAAGAGCAAGAAAAAACGTTTGACTCAACTGCCTATAAGAAATCAATAATTTCTTCCAGGCATTCGAGGTTTTTTAAAACAAAGATGAAGAAGAAGAAGAAAAACAAGAAGAAATGTTTGATTCAATTGCCTGTAAGAAATCAATAATTTCTTCCAGGCATTCGAGGTTTCTTGAAACAAAGAAGAAGATGAAGAGGAAAAAGGAAAACAAGAAGAAAGATTTGACTCAACTGTCTGTAAGAAATCAATAATTTCTTACAGGCATTTGAGGGTCCTAAAATGAAAGAAGAAAAGGATGAAGAAGAAGAAGAAGAAAAAGAAGAAACATTTGACTCAATTGCCTGTAAGAAATCAATAATTTCTTCCAGGCATTTGAGGTTTCTTAAAACAAAAAAGAAGTAGATGAAGAGGAAGAAGGAAGACAAGAAAAAAGATTTGACTCAACTGTCTGTAAGAAATCAATAATTTCTTCCAGGCATTTGAGGTTTTTTAAAACAAAGATGAAGAAGAAGAAGAAGAAAAACAAGAAGAAATGTTTAATTCAATTGCCTATAAGAAATCAATAATTTCGTCCAGGCATTTGAGGTCCTTAAAGAAGGAGAAAAAATGATGAAGAAGACGAAGAAAAACAAAAAGAAACATTTAAATCAACTGTCTGTAGGAAATCAATAATTTCGTCCAGGCATTCGAGGTTCTTTAAAACAAAGAAGAAGAAGAAAAACAAGAAAAACGTTTGACTCAATTGCCTATAAGAAATCAATAATTTCTTTCAGGCATTCGAGGTTTCTTAAAACAAAGAAGAAAATGAAGAGGAAGAAGGAAAACAAGAAGAAAGATTTGACTCTACTGCCTGTAAGAAATCAATAATTTCTTCCCGGCATTTGAGGTACTCAAAGAGGGAGAAAAAATGATGAAGAAGACGAAGAAAAACAAAGAGAAACATTTGAATTAACTGTCTGTACGAAATCAATAATTTTTTCTAGACATTTGAGATCCTTACAAAGAAAGAAGAAAATAAAAAAGAAGAAGAAAAAGAACAAGAAGAAACGTTCTACTCAATTGCCTGTAAGAAACCAATAATTTCTTTCAGGCATTTCAGGTCCTTAAAAAGGAAAAATAAAATGATAAAGAAGAAGAACAAGACACAAAATTTGACTAAATTGCCTGTAAAAAATGAACAATTTCTTCCAGACTTTTGATGTCCCTAAAAAGGAACAAGAACAACATGAAGAAAAAGATCTTATTCAAATGTCCATACCTTGCAAACTCGATACAGATCCGGGCGGACTATCGACCCATAGGGCGCTATTGCCCACATTATTGCTGCGCCTCTGGATGACCCCCAGGAGATGTTTCTGGATGTCCCCTTTGACTGACGGCCTGGCCGTGTCGGCGTTCTCTTCCAGTTGCAGGGTGATATTGACGAAAACGCCCGCTTGCCCTTGAGACCTGTCCCCCTGATAGATGTTATTCACTTGGGATCCCAGATATTCGTCACTGAACGGCGTCATCGACATGGCCGACTCGATCTACATACGTCAAACATTAAAAATTAAATGAATTCTATAATTCATTCAGTCTTACAGCTCTTTCTGCCTCATAAGCTAACTGCTCGTAGCTCTCGCTGCTCTTCTCCAACAGTTCCTTGGCCCACACCACTCTCCTTTCGTAGATCCGGTCTACCCTAAGCGAGAGAAGGACAGAAACGATTTTTCTGCAGGGATCTCGGTGTTTCCTTCTCGCTGTTCCTGGTCTACAGTGGCACGCGCTCACACCCGATTCTGTTCTGCAGATTTCGTGTTGGGAGGCGTCGCATGTAGAGTCGTCACCCACGATACACGTATCGATCCTAGAAATGATAAGAGTTTTGATGCTAGAAACTTGAAATTTAAACTATAACTTCCTCTATAAAATTCAATTGACACCTATTTCAGCGTTTTTCCTAAAAAAAATTTGCAATGAAGAAATTCGCCTTGGAAATTGGAAAAAATAATTCTCAAAAAACCGAAATTTTTAGCAACAAAATGCTTATATCTCTGAAACTAATGAAGTTACAAACTTGAAAGTTGGAACATAGCTTCTCCGAATAAAACACTAGAAACCTATTTCTCTCTTTTCGCCTTAATTAAAAATTAAAAAATCGACTATGGAAATTTAACAGAAATTTCTAGCGACCAAATTCATCCTCAAATTCCTTTATATTATGAGCAATATGAGGTTAAAATTTTAAGCCTCTTAGACCTTCAACGACTAAATTGCCTCTAACTCAAAAAGTTCTTGAGATACAAGAATCGTTCATACATCAAATTACTTGGCAATAAATATCCTTTCTTTATCTAAAACCATTTCAAGAATATTCCAATTATTTCATACAAATATTCTTAAAACTTCACTCTCAACCAAAGCACTTTAAATCCTGAATCACGTTTAAACCCTGGAATAACATTGAAAGCATGACTAACATAAAGGTAAGCAGCTTACCTAACGGGAGGATGACTTGGCCTGGGTCTACCTCCAAACCCAGGACGTCTCTGAGCGGGTTTAATCGATCCATAATTCGGTTTAACGGGTTTATCATTTTGCTCCACGTAACTGGTTCCCTGCACCACTTGGTTCTTGGATGGTACGCTCGGTTTTATTATTCCCGAGGGAACCGAAGTGGGATCCGGATTATCCCCGAATAGGTTCAAGTACGTTCGTTTACCGTCTATGGAGACGAAGCCCTCGTCACCTACCGGGGACGTTAATACGTCGGAGTGGGAGTTGATGTTTTCAATGTCCACTAGAAATTAATGTCAAATTTAAATATATTTTTAAAAAAATACGATATAGAATAATGTAAGTATTAAAAAAAGATGGTTGCTAATTAAAGACAAAATAGGAGCCTTGCTTAAAAGCAGGCCTATAAAATAATAAAAAAGAAGGCATAGGCCAGTAAATACAGTAAAGGTAAAGAAAAGAGCGCTATGGTAAATAAGAGAAGCAAAGAGAGAACAGACCATGACATCATAAATTTGTTGATAATTTCAGGCACTAATTATCAAAATGTTTTGAAAATTATCAATTTTTTTGAAAGCTTTAGAACACATTCATTTTATAATAATTCTTCGCTTATTGTTAAACTGCAAGGTTGTATGTCTTAGGAGAACCAAAATCTTGACTTTTTCAGACACATCCCTGTCTCAGTAATTTAATATTTTCGGTATCATTCTAAAATTGTGTTTTTCTATTGTGGTCGATAAAATTACATATGAAAACACTCATTTTTTAATTATGATTTGTTTATTGTAAAACTGCGTCCATGATATAGGCTTTAGGAGACCCAAAATCATGACTTTTTCAGACTTATCCCTGTCTCAGTTCTTTAATATCTTCGGTATCAAATTTTGTAAGAATTTCAGGCGCTTATTTTTTTGATTTCTTGAAATTATAATTTTTTTTAAGGACCTTTAGCCATCAATTTTGTCCATTCCAGACATTGATTTTCAAAAATTCTTGAACTTTTCCAATTTTTGTAGGGATTTCAGGCACTAATTTCCCAAAATTGCTTAAATTCATCGAGTTTTTATAACAATTTGAGGCATTTATTTTTATATATTTTTTTTTTAATTTTTCAAAATTACAGGAGTCATTATTAGTCGTTTTGCAGAGGAAGAAATTTAGGCACGAATTTTTGAAATTGCTTGAAATCATTAATTATTTTAAAAAAACCCCAGGCATCAATTTTCAAAAAAGTTTGAAAATTCCAGACATCACATAAATTAAATCTGAACTGTCCATTGCACGGAAGTTAATATAAAGTTTCTTCCAAGAAGTCTTATTTTCAGTAATCAATTTATTAATGGTATTGCTTGAACTTTGTTGGTTTTATTAGAAAAGTGCTTATTAGCATTATTCTAGAGCAAGATCATTTTGTTCTCTATGAATTTTTAGCTTCAACTGAAAGAAATTGAGATATTTAGCATAATTTCCTTAATTTCAAAAAGCCTCCCTATATTCCATCCGTAAATTCTTGCAGAGAAGAATAGATCTACTCTTCCAGGCTCCTTTTTTTCTCCTGAAGGATTTCTGGGATTAATAGAGCATTGAGAACTTCTATAAAGAGCAAAAATATCCCTTAGGATCCTGTTAAGGAAGAAGTGGTGCATTAAAAGGTTTTCTGGGGGATTCAAAGCACATGGAACTGAGAAAAGGAGTAAATGTTTGGGTTGAAGTTTCCTTAGGAAGAGTAGGATGCCTGGAAGAGTATGTTTATTACTTAGAATCCCTTAAGGGACTTCTTGGAAGAGTAGATCTATTTTTCTGATGCATATCCAGAAACAACTGAATGATTGGAAAAATATATTTACTCTATCTATATTTTATATATCCTATTCTCAGTTGACAAATTAGAGGAAGATGGGAGCAAAGTGATATTTTTCTTCTTTAGTTGGATCAATTAAACCCAAAAAACCCTATTTCCAGATGATCCAGACACTATTAAGAAAACTAAATATCATTGTGCCCCACCCTTTTTGCTACCTTTTGCCTAAAACTCATATAAACTATTGAGATATTTGAAAAATCTGCCATGGTGTATGAAGAATTGTCTTCCCTTAAACCACAATTGCGATTACCTTTTTAATGGTAAGCTTTACAACGTGGAAAAGACCACTAGACTTACCAGGTATTACATAAGGCTTCCCTTGTCCCACACTGGCCTCTCCACCAGGTCCCTGGATAGCCGACACGGTGATATCGAAAATGTCCCCCAAAGCGCTTATGGGTGGTCTGGTGATGATCGGTTGGCGACCGGGTTTGTATTCGGTATCGTCCAGCACGATTCCAGGCCGGGGGCGGTAGTGTTGTTGGTGAGGGGCGGTTGCGATTCCGGTGCCATTTTCCCGCTCCAAACCTTGGAAAACGATTTTTCATTTTATTCGTTTCTAGAGAAAAAAACCAAAAACGGAACTTACTTGGCACCGCAGTGGGACGATCCTCCGTAGAAATGACTTCGGATCTATTGGGGAGTTGCTCAGTACGGACGGCAGTGGCACTTTCGGGGTGTTCACTTTTTACCAAAACCTCCGCGATTGAGGACTCTAGTTGGGAGGTTTTGGAGGTGAAAGCTTCAGTGAGGTCAGCTGATGATAATGATGATGAAGCATTGATCTGTGTTGAGGTGATAAGTTCTTTGGAAGCGTTTGTGGGCGCTATTGTATCGGTTATAAGAGAAATTGGGGTTTCCAGGATGGGCTGGTCGGTTTTCATCGTTGGAGTGACCAGAGTGACCTAAGAAAAGTTGTCAAAAAAGTGTTTGGTAAATCCCTAACAATTTTCATGTTTCTACTAATAATAACAATAATATTCGTTTAAATCCATGGTAGTTCTATTAAACCTTCTCGACGACTCAATCTTTGAGAGGGAGGTGTTAGGAATTAGGGTTACTCCAGAGGGAGTCTTGGAGTTATCCAGGTCTTAGCACTGATTCGTAGTTGGTATTTACTAATGCGTTTCTGCGATTTTGGTTATACAATCCAGAAGCAAACTATGTTTAAATTATTAGAAATTTATTGAGGGTTACGGTATGGTGTGCGCCTTTTATACATTAAAATACCAATTAGCTTTAAATTATCAAGAAGATGTGCTAGTTAAGGTCGAGGAGGACCTGGAAACGGCAAGCAATTTGCTTAATGGTACCTATGTTAGAAATTTTATATTGACATATTTGTTACACGTAGATATATTTACATCATCAAAATTTAAAGTTAATTTCGGCAATTTATTTTATTTTAGATACAATAGCACAACAGTTTATTCAGGAGGAGCTCTAGAGGATCAAAAAATTCAGATTCTTGTTTTAGTGAAACAGATAAGAAAAACATCATCTCTTCAATTGGTTAATAAGCAACGACTGTTTCTTTAGATTATAACTATTAAGTGGTGAGAGTACACTACGTCAGACTGACCTGTCAAAGTTGTCAATCAAAAGAGTACCCGTGGTTCTTAACCAATTCCTTGCTGAAAATCGGCTTAGTTTAATAGTCTAGATTAATGTAATTATGTCAATGTAACAAACTCACTAAGTATGTGTTATGGAAATGAATACGTTTATTATTTAAATAATATGTAAAGAATTTCTCCTTTTCATAACGAATGTATATAAAACTGTATCATTGGGAAAAATGCATGATTTCTTCGACTTACCTTAGTGGTTTTATCCGGTTTAGGGTTCTTCTCCTTATTCTTCTCAAAATCGGCAGTTTCTTGGTCCAGACTGTCCTCTACCGAGGGTTGCAGCATAACATGCATACTAAATTCCGTATCATTCTTCGATTCTAAACCATTAAACTCATTAAAGTACTTAAAACACCTTCAACGTCACCGAGACTCTCACCTGGTAAATCAAACTCCTCATCTTTAGTATCCCCTTCTAGTTCTTCACCATAAGCTTCACCCTGGGCGGTATTCTCAATATGCCCGCCCAAATCCAAAGTCAAAATATCATCCGTGGGTTTCTCAGACGTCAAACTGACCATGTCCGAGTTGCTCATGGGCGGCATGGGCTTATATGCTAGTACATTAGGGTTCAAAGGTCTTTTAGTCGGTCTTCTTCTGTTCCAGGGCGGAATGGTTACTGGCCTATAAAACCTATTACGAACAACATCATCACTAAGCCTCCCCCATTGGTTTTCTTGACTTACCCTGGCCTCTTACTCTCCGATATGGGGATGGTACCCCCGTAAGGCCTCTTGGGAGACATGTTGGCCGGCGGTAAGTCAAATGGGTAAGGAGTGGGAGGGCGCGTGGTCATCGGAGGAGACATGTTTGCTAAAAAAAGAAAAAAAATTGAATAACAAGTGATATGCACTCACTCGCACTTCTTACTCATGGGCGGGGGTGGTAAGGGGGGTGCGGGCACGTCAAAGTCCGGAGGTAACGCCGGGACGTCAGTGATCCTCGGAGGCCCCCTATTGTTAATCCTGGTGGATAGGGGTCGTAACGGTCTGCCCATTACCGGTGCGGTATTCGCTTGCACGTTAACGTTACCGTTAAGGAGTTTTACGATGCCGGTGATGATGTCCTGGATGTCCGGATTGGCCTGTGAGTGGTGACATGATAATAGTGATAACGGGAGAGGGAAGGGGGTCTTACTTGTCGCGGTTTTCCTGGATTAGGTAACGATGGAGTAGCAAAAGCCGTCGTCGTGGCAGTAGGGGCGATTTCCAGGGGCTCTCTCAGGGATCTGCCCTGAAGAGCCCCCTGGCCTTCCCCCGAATACTGGTGCTGGATGCTGGTGGAGTGGAGGCCTCCGAAATATAGGTCTTTATCCTTCAAATGAAATGAATGGATTAACGTTGGTTTGGAATGTTCTACTGAATATTGTGCTTTTTGTTTCATTGGAATATTCCCAGTAGTTTTCTAGATTTTTGGCTTTAAAGTGAGTGATCTATTAAAAAATCAAATTTTTGTCACTGCTGATTAAGAAGTCTGATAGTTCAGAAATTACTGATTGAATTGATTTGGTGTTAAAAGAACTGTTTGAGAGAATATTCTTTTGAATAATATGCTTTTTGTTTCATTGGGATATTCCCAGTAGTTCTCAAGATTTTTGGATTCAAAGTGAGTGATCTTTTTATAAATTAAATCTTGTCATTGCTGATTAAGAAGGCCGATAGTTCAAAAATTACTGAATGGACTGATTTGATGCTAAAAGAATTTTTTGAGAGAATATTCTTTTGAATAATATGCTTTTTGTTTCATTGGAATATTCCTAGTAGTTCTCAAGATGTATGCCTTTAAAGTGAGTGATCTCTTCAAAAATCAAATTTTGTCACTGCTCATTAAGAAGTCCGATAGTTCAGAAATTATTGATTGGATTGATTTGGTGCTAAAAGAATTTTTTGAGAGAATATTCTTTTGAATAATATGCTTTTTGTTTCATTGGAATATTCCCAGTAGTTCTCAAGATTTTTCGCTTCAAATTGAGTGATCTTTTTAAAAATCAAATCTTGTCACTGCTGATTAAGAAGTTCGATAGTTCAGAAATTATTGATTGGATTGATTTGGTGCTAAAAGAACTTTTTTATAAAATATTCTTCTGAATATTGTGTTTTTTGTTTCATTGGGATATTCCCAGTAGTTCTCAAGATTTTTGGTTTCAAAGTGAGTGATTTTTTTAAAAATTAAATCTTGTCACTGCTGATTAAGAAGGCCGATAGTTCAAAAATTACTGAATGGACTGATTTGATGCTAAAAGAATTTTTTGAGAGAATATTCTTTTGAATAATATGCTTTTTGTTTCATTGGAATATTCCTAGTAGTTCTCAAGATGTATGCCTTTAAAGTGAGCGATCTCTTCAAAAATCAAATTTTGTCACTGCTGATTAAGAAGTCCGATAGTTCAGAAACTGCTGATTGAACTGATTTGGTGCTAGAAGAACTTTTTTATAAAATATTCTTCTGAATATTGTGTTTTTTATTTCATTGGAATATTTCCAGTAGTTCTCAAGATTTCTGCCTTTAAAGTAAGTGATCTTTTTAAAAATTAAATCTTGTCACTGCTCATTAAGAAGTCCGATAGTTCAGAAATTATTGATTGGATTGATTTGGTGCTAAAAGAACTTTTTTAGAAAATATTCTTCTGAATATTGTGTTTTTTATTTCATTGGAATATTCCCAGTAGTTCTCAAAATATTTGGCTTTAAAGTGAATGATCTCTTCAAAAATCAAATTTTGTCACTGCTGATTAAAAAGTCCGATAGTTCAGAAATTACTGATTGGATTGATTTGGTGCTAAAAGAACTTTTTTAGAAAATATTCTTCTGAATATTGTGTTTTTTATTTCATTGGAATATTCCCAGTAGTTCTCAAAATATTTGGCTTTAAAGTGAATGATCTCTTCAAAAATCAAATTTTGTCACTGCTGATTAAAAAGTCCGATAGTTCAGAAATTATTGATTGGATTGATTTGGTGTTAAAAGAACTTTTTTAGAAAATATTCTTCTGAATATTGTGTTTTTTATTTCATTGGAATATTTCCAGTAGTTCTCAAGATTTCTGCCTTTAAAGTGAGTGATCTTTTTAAAAATTAAATCTTGTCACTGCTCATTAAGAAGTCCGATAGTTCAGAAATTATTGATTGGATTGATTTGGTGCTAAAAGAACTTTTTTAGAAAATATTCTTCTGAATATTGTGTTTTTTATTTCATTGGAATATTCCCAGTAGTTCTCAAAATATTTGGCTTTAAAGTGAATGATCTCTTCAAAAATCAAATTTTGTCACTGCTGATTAAAAAGTCCGATAGTTCAGAAATTATTGATTGGATTGATTTGGTGTTAAAAGAACTTTTTTAGAAAATATTCTTCTGAATATTGTGTTTTTTATTTCATTGGAATATTTCCAGTAGTTCTCAAGATTTCTGCCTTTAAAGTGAGTGATCTTTTTAAAAATTAAATCTTGTCACTGCTCATTAAGAAGTCCGATAGTTCAGAAATTATTGATTGGATTGATTTGGTGCTAAAAGAACTTTTTTAGAAAATATTCTTCTGAATATTGTGTTGTTTATTTCATTGGAATATTCCCAGTAGTTCTCAAAATTTTTGGCTTTAAAGTGAATGATCTCTTCAAAAATCAAATTTTGTCACTGCTCATTAAGAAGTCCGATAGTTCAGAAATTATTGATTGGATTGATTTGGTGCTAAAAGAACTTTTTTAGAAAATATTCTTCTGAATATTGTGTTTTTTTTTCCATTGGAATATTCCCAGTAGTTTTCAATATTTTTGGCTTTAAAGTGAATGATCTCTTCAAAAATCAAATTTTGTCACTGCTCATTAAGAAGTCCGATAGTTCAGAAATTATTGATTGGACTGATTTGGTGTTAAAAGAACTTTTTTAGAAAATATTCTTCTGAATATTGTGTTTTTTATTTCATTGGAATATTTCCAGTAGTTCTCCAGATTTTTGGCTGCAAAGTGAGTGATCTCTTCAAAAATCAAATTTTGTCACTGCTCATTAAGAAGTCCGATAGTTCAGAAATTATTGATTGGATTGATTTGGTGTTAAAAGAACTGTTTGAGAGAATATTCTTTTGAATAATATGCTTTTTGTTTCATTGGGATATTCCCAGTAGTTCTCAAGATTTTTGGTTTCAAAGTGAGTGATCTTTTTAAAAATTAAATCTTGTCACTGCTGATTAAGAAGGCCGATAGTTCAAAAATTACTGATTGGATTGATTTGGTGCTAAAAGAACTTTTTTAGAAAATATTCTTCTGAATATTGTGTTTTTTATTTCATTGGAATATTCCCAGTAGTTCTCAAAATTTTTGGCTGCAAAGTGAGTGATCTCTTCAAAAATCAAATTTTGTCACTGCTCATTAAGAAGTCTAGTTCAGAAATTATTGATTGGATTGATTTGGTGCTAAAAGAACTTTTAGAGAAAATATTCTTCTGAATATTGTGTTTTTTATTTCATTGGAATATTCTCAGTAGTTCTCAAAATTTTTGGCTTTAAAGTGAATGATCTCTTCAAAAATCAAATTTTGTCACTGCTCATTAAGAAGTCCGATAGTTCAGAAATTATTGATTGGATTGATTTGGTGCTAAAAGAACTTTTTGAGAGAATATTCTTTTGAATAATATACTTTTTGTTTCATTGGAATATTCCCAATAGTTCTCAAGATTTCTGCCTTTAAAGTGAGCGATCTCTTTAAAAATCAAATCTTGCCACTGCTGATTAAGAAGGCCGATAGTTCAGAAATTACTGATTGGATTGATTTGGTGCTAAAAGAACTTTTTTAGAAAATATTCTTCTGAATATTGTGTTTTTTATTTCATTGGAATATTCCCAGTAGTTCTCAAAATTTTTGGCTGCAAAGTGAGTGATCTCTTCAAAAATCAAATTTTGTCACTGCTCATTAAGAAGTCTAGTTCAGAAATTATTGATTGGATTGATTTGGTGCTAAAAGAACTTTTAGAGAAAATATTCTTCTGAATATTGTGTTTTTTATTTCATTGGAATATTCTCAGTAGTTCTCAAAATTTTTGGCTTTAAAGTGAATGATCTCTTCAAAAATCAAATTTTGTCACTGCTCATTAAGAAGTCCGATAGTTCAGAAATTATTGATTGGATTGATTTGGTGCTAAAAGAACTTTTTGAGAGAATATTCTTTTGAATAATATACTTTTTGTTTCATTGGAATATTCCCAATAGTTCTCAAGATTTCTGCCTTTAAAGTGAGCGATCTCTTTAAAAATCAAATCTTGCCACTGCTGATTAAGAAGGCCGATAGTTCAGAAATTACTGATTGGGCTGATTTGGTGTTAAAAGAATTTTTTGAGAGAATATTCTTTTGAATAATATGCTTTTTGTTTCATTGGAATATTCCCAGTAGTTCTCAAGATTTCTACCTTTAAAGTGAGTGATCTCTTTAAAAATTAAATATTGTCATTGCTGTTGTGTCTGTCCAAAAGTGTCCAAAGAAAAAATTTGGATAATTCCAGAGAAGAGAGGCAATAAAACACTTCAAGTGAATTAACAAATCTCCTCAGTTACCTATGAAAAGACAAGAAATAACCTTTAAAAAATTCTTGTAAAAAGGGAAAAATCATACGCAAAATTTGATACTAACAATGATATACTTACAGTCCTTGACGGTTGAATAAAATGCCCAATCCTCCCAGACAACTCCACGTCATTACTATCCAAAGACTCCTCCACATTCTTAAAAATCAACAAATTATCGTCCCCTGTGGTCCTCGTTAGTACCGGCTCAGCTGATCTTTCCACCCTATTACTGATATAAACGGGAGTTTCATCGATCGACACCTCGTCCTTTTCCTCCTCGTTGATGATCCTGGAAACTCCTTCCAAAAATGTGGTGGTGGTCTTAAGGGAATTTTCTCCCCCAACAGGATCATCTGGTTCTTCTGCCGCAGAGTTGGGTGAAATGAAGGAGTTCGGGTAGACATTCGCGTGTGCTAAACAAAGAGAAAAAACAACGTTAAAAAATCCGATTGTTAATTTTCTCTGAAGGAATACCGTTAGCCCGTTAGTTGGTCATAAGGTGTGCCCATACCTAATCAGTCCCATCTAGATACGAGACATGCCATTCAAGAGTATAGACGAGAATTTATTTATTTTTATTTTAACATGGTCATTCTTATGCTGAGTGTATAATATGGTTTTTTTAGGGTATGACTTACTTAAGTGAATTTAGTAAATATTACTGAATAATATGCAAAAATTATGCTTTTAGGCCACCTTCAAAGGTAATGTCAAGCAACATTTGTATGAATCTAAAATTGAGGAATGTTTTGGGACAAACTAGTATGGTATGCATTTATTAGCATATTTTTGATGCGCAACATTTGTTAAAAGACATATTTGGGAATATGCAGCACATTACTTTTAAAACTATTGCACTATTGAAAAAATGGATGATGAAGTGAAAATAAAAATTAATCGTCGTTTCCCCGTTTCTAAATATAAGAATGTTTTAGCAACTTTTGATGCGCAATTAAATTATGCAGGATGCAACCGATTATAACGATTTGTTTGTAATAATCCTAGGAAAAAAATTGATTAACAAGTGCAACGTCTTAAAAATGCCTGACTTAAAGTGCCTGGAATTTTGCAGAAAAGTCTCAATAAATTCATTGAACGATAGTTCAAAATTGGTTCAACTAGTTCTCAAATAAGGTAAAAATTCAAAAGTTACTTAAACTTCCTGGAAGATATTAACGAAGTCCTTAAGTACCTGGAAAAAATGCATTTATCTGGAAAAGCAAACATTTTTTTTTAATGCCAAAAAAACAAATATCTATGAAATGCATTCCCACTTTCTTGTAATTTTCAAATTGAGATCAAGATATATAAATGAGAATTCGAGTTTTCCATTTATTTCCTATATCATGGCTCCGTTTCCTTAATAGTATTTGGATCGTCTGCAAATAGTGTATTTCTCCCATAATGTGTCTAATTACACCCAAAAAACATCATTTAATTACCACTTTCTCATAATTTTTAAATTAAGATCAGGGTATATAAATGAGAATTCGATTTTTTTGACAAGAAAAATAGCATAAATGCAAGGATATGAACAGATATGAACACATGAATCTAGGTTGGTCTTATTGCTATAATCATGGAGATAATATAGACAATTTAAATTTCGAATACTTAAAGAAACACAAGAAAAGCCAAGAAACACTAAGACAAAGCAAAAGTAGGGATATGAAGCGATGTTGAAGGCACGGGTCCAGGATTTTCGTAAAAGTATAAATTCCAATGAAAACATCTCCTAGAGAGAACTTTGAAATAAAAATACTTGCAAGGACCACTCAACTATAGAAAATTACTTACTGCAAATATTGCGCAACATTCGTAAAGGTACATGCAGCAAAAATAAAAATAGGCACTGGAACCTATTGCTAAAAATCTTATACTAACTATATGTCACACTATATGCCATATTAATGTACTAACAATGATGCTAAAAAAAGAATTATTATGTCGTAAGTAATAATTTTGTAAAAATGTTGCACCTTGGTATCTATGAGGGCGATCGAAATGGAATAATGTTCATCATTAGTAGGAGTTAAAATTGATTAAAAAAAAATTATATTTTTCCATGCAATTCAAAAACCGTTAAGTAATGTGTAGTGTTAATTCATTTTATATGAATTTCTTCATCAATACTTCCTAGAAAAAAAATCTAGTTTTTTAATGAAAGCAATTTTTTGGTCCTTGTTTAGGTTTATAAACTACTAAAAATGTCCTTGTTTAGGTTTATAACTACTATTTTTTTTTGCAAAATCTTGTACGAATTTTGAAAAACGCTAAAATAGGTATCGAATCAAATCCTCCAGAGAATATGTGCACAAATTTTCAAAATTATATCTCATTAATTTTTTGAGTTATGGACATTTTCTCAATTTTTTAGGAAAAAAAAAACAAATTTTTTAACAAAAATATTTTTTTTTGCAAAATCTTGTACGAATTTTGAAAAACGCTAAAATAGGTGTCGAATCAAATCCTCCAGAGAATATGTGCACAAATTTTTATAACTGTATCTGTTCAATTTTTTGAGTTATGGACATTTTCTCAATTTTTCAGGAAAAAAAAACAAATTTTTTAACAAAATAATTTTTTTTCCAAAATCTTGTACGAATTTTGAAAAACGCTGAAATAGGTGTCGAATCAAATCCTCCAGAGAATATGTGCACAAATTTTTTTAACTGTATCTGTTCAATTTTTTGAGTTATGGACATTTTCTCAATTTTTTAGGAAAAAAAAACAAATTTTTTAATAAAAATATTTTTTTTTGCAAAATCTTGTATTTTGAAAAACGCTGAAATAGGTGTCGAATCAAATCCTCCAAAGAATATGTGCACACATTTTTATAACTGTATCTGTTCAATTTTTTGAGTTATGGACATTTTCTCAATTTTTTAGGAAAAAAAAAACAATTTTTTTAACAAAAATATTTTTTTTGCAAAATTTTGTACGAATTTTGAAAAACGCTGAAATAGGTGTCGAATCAAATCCTCCAGAGAAAATGTGCACAAATTTTTATAAATGTATCTGTTCAATTTTTTGAGTTATGGACATTTTCTCAATTTTTCAGGAAAAAAAAACAAATTTTTTAACAAAAATATTTTTTTTGCAAAATCTTGTACGAATTTTGAAAAACGCTAAAATAGGTATCGAATCAAATCCTCCAGAGAATATGTGCACAAATTTTTATAACTGTATCTGTTCAATTTTTTGAGTTATGGACATTTTCTCAATTTTTTAGGAAAAAAAAACAATTTTTTTAACAAAAATATTTTTTTTGCAAAATCTTGTACGAATTTTGAAAAACGCTGAAATAGGTGTCGAATCAAATCCTCCAGAGAATATGTGCACAAATTTTTATAACTGTATCTGTTCAATTTTTTGAGTTATGGACATTTTCTCAATTTTTTAGGAAAAAAAAACAATTTTTTTAACAAAAATATTTTTTTTGCAAAATCTTGGACGAATTTTGAAAAACGCTGAAATAGGTGTCGAATCAAATCCTCCAGAGAATATGTGCACAAATTTTTATAACTGTATCTGTTCAATTTTTTGAGTTATGGACATTTTCTCAATTTTTTAGGAAAAAAAAACAATTTTTTTAACAAAAATATTTTTTTTGCAAAATTTTGTACGAATTTTGAAAAACGCTGAAATAGGTGTCGAATCAAATCCTCCAGAGAAAATGTGCACAAATTTTTATAAATGTATCTGTTCAATTTTTTGAGTTATGGACATTTTCTCAATTTTTCAGGAAAAAAAAACAAATTTTTTAACAAAAATATTTTTTTTGCAAAATCTTGTACGAATTTTGAAAAACGCTAAAATAGGTATCGAATCAAATCCTCCAGAGAATATGTGCACAAATTTTTATAACTGTATCTGTTCAATTTTTTTAGTTATGGACATTTTCTCAATTTTTTAGGAAAAAAAACAAATTTTTTAACAAAAATATTTTTTTTGCAAAATCTTGTACGAATTTTGAAAAACGCTGAAATAGGTGTCGAATCAAATCCTCCAGAGAATATGTGCACAAATTTTTATAACTGTATCTGTTCAATTTTTTGAGTTATGGACATTTTCTCAATTTTTTAGGAAAAAAAAACAATTTTTTTAACAAAAATATTTTTTTTGCAAAATCTTGTACGAATTTTGAAAAACGCTGAAATAGGTGTCGAATCAAATCCTCCAGAGAAAATGTGCACAAATTTTTATAAATGTATCTGTTCAATTTTTTGAGTTATGGACATTTTCTCAATTTTTCAGGAAAAAAAAACAAATTTTTTAACAAAAATATTTTTTTTGCAAAATCTTGTACGAATTTTGAAAAACGCTGAAATAGGTGTCGAATCAAATCCTCCAGAGAATATGTGCACAAATTTTTATAACTGTATCTGTTCAATTTTTTGAGTTATGGACATTTTCTCAATTTTTTAGGAAAAAAAAACAATTTTTTTAACAAAAATATTTTTTTTGCAAAATCTTGGACGAATTTTGAAAAACGCTGAAATAGGTGTCGAATCAAATCCTCCAGAGAATATGTGCACAAATTTTTATAACTGTATCTGTTCAATTTTTTGAGTTATGGACATTTTCTCAATTTTTTAGGAAAAAAAAACAATTTTTTTAACAAAAATATTTTTTTTGCAAAATCTTGGACGAATTTTGAAAAACGCTGAAATAGGTGTCGAATCAAATCCTCCAGAGAATATGTGCACAAATTTTTATAACTGTATCTGTTCAATTTTTTGAGTTATGGACATTTTCTCAATTTTTTAGGAAAAAAAAACAATTTTTTTAACAAAAATATTTTTTTTGCAAAATTTTGTACGAATTTTGAAAAACGCTGAAATAGGTGTCGAATCAAATCCTCCAGAGAAAATGTGCACAAATTTTTATAAATGTATCTGTTCAATTTTTTGAGTTATGGACATTTTCTCAATTTTTCAGGAAAAAAAAACAAATTTTTTAACAAAAATATTTTTTTTGCAAAATCTTGTACGAATTTTGAAAAACGCTAAAATAGGTATCGAATCAAATCCTCCAGAGAATATGTGCACAAATTTTTATAACTGTATCTGTTCAATTTTTTTAGTTATGGACATTTTCTCAATTTTTTAGGAAAAAAAACAAATTTTTTAACAAAAATATTTTTTTTGCAAAATCTTGTACGAATTTTGAAAAACGCTGAAATAGGTGTCGAATCAAATCCTCCAGAGAATATGTGCACAAATTTTTATAACTGTATCTGTTCAATTTTTTGAGTTATGGACATTTTCTCAATTTTTTAGGAAAAAAAACAAATTTTTTAACAAAAATATTTTTTTTGCAAAATCTTGTACGAATTTTGAAAAACGCTGAAATAGGTATCGAATCAAATCCTCCAGAGAATATGTGCACAAATTTTTATAACTGTATCTGTTCAATTTTTTTAGTTATGGACATTTTCTCAATTTTTTAGAAAAAAAAAACAAATTTTTTAACAAAAATATTTTTTTTGCAAAATCTTGTACGAATTTTGAAAAACGCTGAAATAGGTGTCGAATCAAATCCTCCAGAGAATATGTGCACAAATTTTCAAAATTATATCTCATTAATTTTTTGAGTTATGGACATTTTGTGATAATTTATTACAAAAAATTCAACTTTTTCACAAAAATTCAAATTTTTTCGACTCCCTGTACCGTAATTAAAAAACGCTAAAATAGGTATCTAATGAAATTAATTGAACAATTTGTACACCAATTTTCAAATTTCTATCTTTAGTAGTTTTTGAGTTATGGGCATTATGTGATAATTTATTACAAAAAATTTTTTAAAAAAGACAAATTTTTGACATAAATACGCACCGTTTCTACCCTTGTTTGTGCCCATCTGAATAAAAATAACGCAAATTTATTTAGCAGCGATTTTTTCCTCTAAAAAGCCTCTAAATATCCCTAAATACTTCTTGGAACAAAATACCTTTTCCCAAATATTTAAAGGTAGAGCACATTTTCTTCCTTAATGGAATACAGTTTCTCGCCTGTAGATGTCATATTTACGTAAAAAAAAAAATCCAGGCGATTTAGGGTGTAATGGAAATATGAAATGAGGTAAAAACTTAAGAATAAACTCACTTTTTACCCATTTTTCCTCCTAAAAATCTACCTCAGACCGAAGAATCATAGACAATCGGAACATAGCTATGTAAGAAAAATAACATTTTAAATAAATTTCACTTCTTTTGTACGTATGCTAATTAGAATGCCTACTTATAGAAAGAAAAGTAAAACCGTAGCATTATACACTCTTTTGTTCTTTGAACACAAAAAGCATCGTCCTTATGGCACTTTTCCTTACTACACTTTGTATATTGCCCATAATAACACCATATGGCAATCGCGAGGAATTTTACTGCAAGAGCGAATATGATAAGCATCAATATTAGAATTATCATGAACCAGATGGATACAGAAATTGGAGATGTGAGTCTTTAAAAAACCGGCATCATTTAGGGTGGTTATTTTTGTCAATTTTTTGCTTTCTTATTATTTTTGGAGAAAAACTAAAATTTTCTACGTTATACAGGGTGTTCGGCACATAAACAAAAGACAAAATTTGTTGGCATCTTCTTGATGTCATTTGAAAGCTTTTTACCCTAATACTTTGGGTCCTAGTTACTGTTACGAAGATATTAAATTTTTAATATGTTTTTTCTCAAATTACTTAAAATGTCGCCTTTAAATACGAATTGCTACTTTTGCAAAATAATATTTCCTAATCTATGGTATTTGAATAGTTGACAGCTTTTGTTTCGACTGATTGTCCTAAAGGGACATACGAAGTTTTTTATTTAACAAAGTCAGTGATTGTTTCAATTGTAAATTCAACATCAAAATCAACCAAAAAAACGAAGCAGGAATTAGGAGCTTCATTACATTTTAACAAATTCACCACTTATTGAACTCTCTGACGGTGTGCTTATAATTAATAAAAATTAAATATAAATATAAATTTAAAAAAACACTTAAGAGTTATTGTCGGAACTTGCAAGGAACTGTAGCTTAAATATTTATCTAATTCACAGGTATTTGGGGTTGAAGAATAACGCTGATTTTCTAAGCAACTTTCAATTTTCCAACATATTTAACAACTTCTTACATCGATAAAACATACTCATCTCTATGAAAGTAGACGATCATAATAATAATGAGATTCATTGCACTCTAGCAAGTAGCCACTAAAAGCAATTGAACAGGTTCCTGCGAGTTAAAAAAATGTTCGCATGGCTGCCAGTAGTCTCGTATTAAAGTGATTTTGTGATTTGCATACCGCAGCACATGGTATGGCGGTTCAAAGTGATCGTTAAATTGTTTATTTCGTTCGTTTTTCAGGAATTTTGTAGATGTATTAGAGTGAGTCTGGCGTCTATTGGAGAAAGACAAAAAAAAGAGTTACGGCTCAAAAGGCTATTTTGAAAGTGTGGTTTTTATTAATTAAGGTTCTGTAATATGACACTTTCTTTTTTTAAATTTCCATGGCTCAGATAAAAGAAGAAGTAACAATACTTATTGGTTTTAGTGGACTTAAGGTTTCTCCGATTTTTAACAGTTTTGAATACGGAAGCTATAAGCTTCTTTGGATTACTTTCAGTAAAATACTGGAGGGCAGTAATTTATTTTAAGAAAATAATAAAAAAATTATGACAATGTGTACCTACAATTGATCCTCCACTAAATTTGTGGAGTATTACCGAAATACCTTTAGCTACTCATTGATCGATTAACTCCACTGCAAGAATGGACTACTTCTTCAAAATGTCTTTGGATTTTTTTGCAATTTGATTTTTCTCAATTCAAGGTTGTTGAAAACGAACATAAGGTCAACTGCCTGAGAGAAAACAATTTTTTTTGGGTGTTTCCTCAACTGCCTGGAAAAAGGAAATGGTTGACGTGTTCCAGACAGTTGTTGGGAGAAAACGATAATTTTCATGGATTCAAAATTTACAGTTGACCAACGTTGATTCCGCAAGAAAACATCTCCAACCACAAGTGATTCAAAATCTACAGACCAGAAACGAATGTTTGATCTGTGCCAGGCAGTTAATTTTTGTTTCAGTTTTTAGGCAATTAAAGTAATTTTTGTAATTATTTCAGGCATTTAAACTCCATTTTTTTTATTAAATTTTCTCTTTAGTTTCTTCTATGGAAATTAATGAATTTTATGGTTTGCCTATAGGCAACAGGTGTAATTCTTTGTTTCCTTCCTGCAGTTAAACTAATTTTTCTTAATATTTCCAGGAAGTTAAAAGTAAATTTTTCAGGCGATTAAATTAATTTGTTTTTAAGTCATTTATTTATTAAAAGGTCCCTTATTTCAGGCAGTCGAATCAATTTTTCGTTTTTCTTTTTCAGGTAAATGAAGTGATTTTGTGTTTCTTCGAGTCATTTTAAGTAATTCTGCATTTTTTTCGGATACAGTTTTACCAAAAATAATGTTGATTAATTGCGCTGAGTTCAAATAAAAAATAAAATTAAAAAGTTAATTAACTCACGATGAAAAAAAAAGGAAAAAAAAAGTAATTTAGTGGACTGTAAACACTTGATAAGATTGACTAAAAACTTGGAAAAAGCTGTTGTGAGACCTTACCTTTTATTATCGGTGACCGAGATTTACGAATTATCTACACTTTCACGCTAGCGATTTTTCGGTGTGAGTCGCGACTCTAAACTGTTTGACGATTAGAGCTCGAATGAATCGCGCACTGTTTAAGGCCTCAAAACGAGGAGTTGAAATTCAAGAAAAAAAAATAAATTATTTAAACAAATGAAATACTTCCTTAACAAGGTGAGTCAACCAAAGGCATTAAATTTAACTAAAGAAAAAAACGGAACAGTTTCTTCTATGAAAATGAAGGAATTTGAGTCAATATATGTAATTTTTTGTTTTTTCTATACAGTTAAGTTATTTTATACAAATCATTATTTTCTTAGTTTCAATTTTTTTTTCAGGTAATTAAAGCCATTTTAATGTTATATATTATATATTATGTATATATAAAGCATGAGTTGGGTCGGGATTGATTATGTTGAATTGGCATGTCGAACCTTCTATATACTTACTCTTTGATGCCCTTTTTTATATATAAATGAAAATTCGATTTTTTCACCTATTGTCTATATCATGGTTTAATTTTCTAAATAGTGTTTGGATCTTTTGGAATTAGTGTTTTTCTCTCGTAATCTGTCTAATTGTACCCGAAAAACATAATTTTATTCCGATCCTCTTCTAATTTTCAGAATAAGATAAAGATATATAAGTGAGAATTCGATTTTTCCACCTATTTTCTTTATCATCCTTTCATTTTCTAAATAGTGTTTGGGGGGGGAAAAAAGGGAAGTTAAATTGTTTTTATTTTTTTAAGCGAAAACCATGCGCAGACAAAAAAAAACCAAGAGATCAAATTTGCTAAAAACTGATTAAGGATCTTAAAAATAATTTTTATATTAATAAAAAGCAATGGCGTAGTATTTTTTTCACTAAAAATATTCAATAGAAGACCCGTATATAGGGAAGCCACTTGCATAGAAAATATTTTGCTTTGCACATCAAAAAATGCGTCTTGATGCATACATAGAATACATATAACAAATTTCATAAAAATATCTTCAATATTTTTTAAGTTATTATTAACAAACTGTTTTTTTTTTAAACTTTAACACCCCCCTTATCTCAAAAATGAAGACGTTTAGGACATATGTTCATAAAAACTCTTTTCCTTAAAATACGTCCAGGAATCACCCACTTAAATACTAGCACGTCTTTAAGGAACACCCTGTATAAAGAATGTTTTAAAACCGAGACTTGGGAGTTTTTATTTTTTCTCTGTATATATTTTTTTAATTTGGTGTATTATTAAAAAAGTATAAAAGAGTCAAACGTATCTAAAAGAAACTAAAAACGTTTTAGTTATTGATATTTTCACGTATGATAACGTCAAAAATTTAATTTTAATACGACGCGACGCGACGGTACCGAAATCGCGGTACCGTATCTAATTTGCGGTACGTTGACGTCGCACGTACTTCTGTGCGCTCACGCTTCGTTTGTTCCCCAACTTTCTACTTTGTATATCCGTGAGTGGACGGAATTATCTCTTTTATGTGAAGAAATTCAGTTGTTTCAAGGACTTTTAGTATATCTAAACGTTTAAGCACCTTTCAGTTGATTTATTTTAAAAATCCAGGAAACCTATAGTCAGAAAATCCGGAACATAATGATAATGTTATTCAAGAGATTATTGTATGAGTTCCAGCACCCAGGAGCTATCAGTGTTTACACAAATGCATCCAACACATTGAAGAGTGTAAATGGCGCATGTTACGTATACAGGGTACACACGACGAATAGACGCGATTGATATATCGAAAGTTATTAAAAATAGGGAATTTTCATTTAAAAAAATTGATTTTTAATGATTTTTTCATTTTAATTTTTAATGCTAATTTTTGACCCCCCTGTATAATTGATATTATAATTATGACTTCATTCTTATTTTATGTAATTATTTTGTAATATTAATCTATATTGCTTAAAAGTATGAACACTGAATTTATTGTATTATTTCTGATTTACAGCTATAACAATAAAATGGAGTTTATTCAATATCAGCCTTACAATCCCTTTTGCAGTAATAAAATTTAGTATATTATTATTATTATTATTATTTTGACATTTTTATGTCAGGAGTGTCGGTAAAAAATAAAATAATTTGTCTCCTATTGGCAAGTGAGTATCTTGAGTTTCAATAGTCAAAAAATTACAATTATTAATTTATGGAGTACTCTGAAAACTTTTTTAACTTTTTCTGAAGAAACTACTAAAATCCATTGACTAAAAGTCAAGATATTTTTGTGCAAGGAGTACCTGTACGAAATAAAATAATTTGTCTCTTATTGGAAAGTAAATATCTCGAGTTCTAGTAGTCAAATGATTGCAATTATTAATTTATATGCTACTCTGAAGACCTTTTTAGCTTTTTTCAAAGAAATAACTAAAATTAATTCACTAAAAGTCAAGATATTGAAATTTTTATGCCAAGAGTGCCTGTAAGAAACAAAATAATTTGTCTCTTATTGGCAAGTGAGTATCTTAAGTTCTAGTGGTCAAAATCTTACAACTATTAATTTGTGGACTACTCTAAAGACTTTTTTAGCTTTTTCTAAAAGAATGACTACAGTCCATATACTAAAAGTCAAAATATGAAAGGTTTTATGCCAGGAGTGCCTGTAAGAAAAATGAATATCTTGAGTTCTAGTAGTCAAAATTCTGCAATTATTGATTTATGGACTACTCAGAAGACTTTTTTTTGCTTTATCCAAAGAAATGCCTAAAATCCATTCACTAAAAGTCCCGATATTGAAATTTTTGTGCCAGAAGTGCCTGTAAGAAATAAAATAATTTTTCTCTTATTAGCAAGTGAATATCTTGACTTTTAGTAGTCAAAATTTTACAATTATTGATTTATGGACTACTCTGAAGACTTTTTTAGCTTTACCCAAAGAAATGACTAAAATCTATTCCCTAAAATCGTTAGTACGTAGTAGTCAAAATTAAGCAATTATTAATTTACGAACTACTCTAAAGACTAATTTAACTTTTTCTGAAGAAATTACTAAAATCCATTGACTAAAAGTCCAGATTTTGACATTTATATGCCAGGAGTACCTGGAAGAAATAAAATAATTTGTCCCTTATTGGTACGTACATATCTTGAGTTTTAGTAGTCAAAATTTTGCAATTATTGATTTATAGACTACTCTGAAGACTTTTTTAACTTTTTCTGGAGAAATTACTAAAATCCATTGACTAAAAGTCAAGATATTCAAATTTTTGTGCAAGGAGTACCTGTACGAAACAAAATAATTTGTCTCTTACTGGTAAGTGAATATCTTAAGTTTTAGTAGTCAAAAAATTGCAATTATTAATTTATGGAGTACTCTGATGACTTTTTTAATTTCTTCTGAAGAAATGACTAAAATTCATTCACTAAAAGGGAAGATATTGAAATTTTGATGCCAGGAGTGCCTGTAAGAAATAAAATAATTTACCTCTTATTGGCACGTACATATCTTGAGTTTTAGTAGTCAAAATTTTGTAATTATTGATTTATGGACTACTCTGAAGAATTTTTTAACTTTTTCTGAAAAAATGACTAAAGTCCATACACTAAAAGTCAAAATATTGAAATTTTTATGTCAGGAGTGCTTGTAAGAAACAAAATAATTTGTCTCTTATTGGCAAGTGAGTATCTTGAGTTCTAGTAGTCAAAATTAAGCGGTTATTAATTTACGAACTACTATGAAGACTAATTTAACTTTTTCTGAAGAAATTACTAAAATCCGTTGACTAAAAGTCCAGATTTTGACATTTTTATGCCAGGAGTGCCTGGAAGAAATAAAATAATTTGTTTCTTATTGGCAAGTGAATATTTTGAGTTATAATAGTCCAAATTTGGCAATTATTGATTACAGAAACGTTGAAGCCATAAGACATTTAAATAAACAAAAGTAATGAAATAAAAGGATGCTTTTTCATTTTAATTGGGTAAACCACGACTGAAACATACAATTTCCACAAGATCTAGACAGTAATGTACAGGGTGTCCCAACGTACTAGAAGGAGTAATCGGACATGCAAGTGCGATATCTCATTTTAAAGGCAATTAAAAATACTTTTTAAAAATTAGAAAATCCAATATGATGAAAAATAAACTTGATGATGATCGAAAAAAAAAACGAAACGTCGAATTGTTTTTTTTTGCGTCACGTTGTAGGGCATAAAAAGTGGCAATAAAAAACTGTTTTTAGTTTTCCGATATTTCTTTAAATAAAGTCGGTAGAAGGTGAAAACGATTTTGACAAATTTCGCTTTTTTTTTTTGGATATCTCCGGAAGTATCCGGAATTTTAAAATTTTTTAAACGTCATTTTGTTAAGCTCCAAATTGCGCAACTTTGCCTCCATTTAACCGACCCTGTAACTCTTACGGTTTACGAGATTTCAATGGTCACCCTCGAATTTGGGACACCCTGTACATAAAAATAAAATGGTGATTTATAAACAGAGAGGAAAACTTTAATTTTTATTTTTATATTGCCATCTCAATCTGAAGTGTTCGTGTGATAATCGTAATAAAATGATGTTTCTCATTATAATTGGGTAAACCTATATCGAGAGGAATAGTAAGTTTTTTGAAGGGACTCAATCAAAATCACTCAAAATGAAACAAATTTAAATTTAATGAAAAACATTGGGTATTGATTATGCAGTGAGTAATTAATTATTTTAAACAATACTTTCCCATTACTACCATGGGAATTACGTTTTATTATTGTAAATGCCTATATACCCTAGTGATAATGACAAAAGTGAACTAGTTTTAATTCACTATAGTTTATTGCTAGGTCATGGGAAAAAAATATGTAGTAAACGTTGAATATTTTTAATTAATTTAATAATATCTGGATCACTCTGGCCCGATTCTTCCACCTTTACTGAAGAATTTAAAAATCCACGACCTACCTTGAGATACGATCATCATCATCAACATCGATACCAAAACAAGCACCGGTCGTACCACTTTAAAAGTTGTCCGAGAAGAACTTCCAAGATGCCGATCAGGCGTCATGACTGACCTCATTTTTGACTCACTTCTACGAAACGCCTTACATTAAAACACTATTGACACGGTCCTAATTTGTCTTTTTGAACAGTTTTAACCCTCTTATAAAAGTTTTTACGTGGCGACGATCGATAAATACGTATACGGTTATAATAAAACCATATCGGGGCTCCGAACGGTCCTGCACAGAGCAAACAGTAAATAATAACTGTTTCCTCAGTATATTAATTTTTAAAACAAATTTATAATTATTATTAATGTGGAGAGCAATAGTAAATTAACACAATCATGCCTTCACCGATTAACTGGGTCAACCGACGACCATCGTCAGGTCACACATATCAAAGGTACTATACTCCGAAATGGCGGTTTTCACTTGGTTTCCTTGAAGATTTTCCACTGTGAAAATTTATGCCCGTTTTTCCGCACTAATTTCATTCACCAATAAAAAAAAAATGAAAGAATGTTCCGTTTCTACGTGAGTTTAACGACGCGCGTCCGATCCACTGCTAACGGAACTGCAGGAGAAGTAGAAGAAGACGAAGAAGAAGAAGAGGTACCCACCATACACGTATAGAATGGTACCGAATTGGTTCTTGCAGGTGGGGTACCCACCAGCGGACCAGTGGATTCTTGTGTGGTATTTCTTGTACCAGTTTGATGGCGGTCTACTAGGAGACAAGGCGGTAGAGGGAGAAAAGATGGGAGCATATTTTATTTATCCATTATTTGTGATACATAAAGAAAGAAAATAAGAATTTGTTTGTACTATTTCTAATAATAATGCCCATAACCTAGCGGCGATTTGGGTTTATTTTCATCAGATTCTAAGAAACATCCAATTAAATAATGGCAACATATTAGCAAATATTAATCAACATTTAAATATTACGATAGATAATGAAAGGTTGCCTGTTGTCACAGAAGTCAAGAATTTAGGTGTTTACCTTGACACAAGATTAACTTTCGAAACGCATATAAAAAAGAAACTTTGCATTGCCTATTTAAGATTGAAGAAAATATATCAAGTAAACAGATTTTTACCCTCAACAACAAAATACTATTTATGTAACTCTCACAGCTCTTTGACTAACAGAATTTCTAAATCTATTCAGAAGTTGCAAAATGCGTGTTTGCGATTTTCATATAATATTTTGTATAGAGATCATATTGCTCCACACTTAAATAAACACTCAATATTATCTATGGCTAATCGACGTACGCTACATTTAACCAATTTTATTTATAGAGTTTTAAAATCCAAGCAACCGCCATATTTATATCAACTTTTCATATCTAGAGATCACTATCATCAAACTCGCTATACTGGCAATTTTCTTGTCCCGCAGAACGGTGTTTCTGCAAATTTCCAAAAATCCTTTGCTTTTGTTGCACATCAAATATGGAACAATATTCCAATTGAAAAAAAAAACTTTAGCAATATCTACATTTTCAAAACACATTAAAAATAAACTTTTGCAAGAGCAACGTACAATTTAATGAAAATGTGAGAAAATGTTGAAATTATCTGACTATTTGTGGCTAGATCTGTGCGTTCTCTGTCAGTCCAATTTATAAATAATAATGAATTATTAGTGCTATTCTCCTAGTGACCTATGGGGGGTTCTTGTGCTTGACCGGATACCAAAATTATTGTCATAAACTGAAAATTATTAACTTTATTGTTAAGTATAAATAGTGATTTTTTTTTTCTTTAGGTTTTAGTTTTTGGGGTGCTCTACACATTTCTGAAAATAAGTTCCAGACTTGTGAATCGGTTTATTAATCGCAGGGTAGTCCTTTATTTATCATCAACCGAGATTATTGTTATATTTAAAAATGAAGTGTAATTTATTTTGGGATAAATAAAAAGTTTTTGAATTTGAATTTGATATTAACAGTTAATTTCGAAATAATCGAAAAAAAGAAAGGTTGTGGTTTCTACCGCATTTCATGGTCCAGGCATACCTTGAAAATTTACTTTTCTTAAGTAGTTGAACCATTTAGAGACGCAAAGCACCATTTCATAGAGATCGTCAAGGATGCATGGGTCCTTGACGATCTAGATGGGTTTGAAGGTCAGAAAGTGGTAAAAAAGTGCATTTCTTGATTTCTACCGCATTTCATGGTCCAGGCATACCCTGAATCAACTTGAAATTTTACTTTTTTACAACAGTTGAACTCATTAGAGACGCAAAGCACCATTTCATAGTGATTGTCGAGGATTAATGGGTCTCAGATGGGTTTAAGGGTCAGAAAGTGTGAAAAAGAACTTTTTTTTAATTCTACCGCATTTCATGGTCCAGGCACACCTTACATCAACTTGAAATGTTACTTTTCTTAAATAGTTGAACCCTTTAGAGACGCAAAGCACCATTTCATAGAGATCGTCAAGGATGCATGGATCCCAGATGGGTTTAAAAGTCAGAAAGTGGGTAAAAAGTGCATTTTTTTATTTCTACCGCATTTCATGGTCCAGGCATACCTGGTATCAACTTGAAATTTTACTTTTTTACAATAGTTGAACCCATTAGAGACATAAAGCACCATTTCATAGCGATCGTCAAAGATTCATGGGTTTCAGATAAGTTTAAAGATCAAAAAGTGAGTAAAAAGTGCATTTTTTTTATTTCTACCGCATTTCATGGTCCAGGCAGGCCTTGAATCATCTTGAAATGTTACTTTTCTTAAATAGTTGAACCCTTTAGAGACGCAAAGCACCATTTCATAGAGATCGTGAAGGATTCATGGGTCCCAGATGGGTTTAAAGGTCAGAAAGTGGGAAAAAAGTGCATTTTGTGATTTCTACCGCATTTTATGATCCAGTCATACCTTGAATTATCTTGAAATTTCACTTTTCCTAAATTGTTAAACCTATTAGAGACGTAACGCACTATTTCATAATGATCGTCAAAGATTCATGGGCCTCAGATGGGTTTGAAGGTCAGAAAGTGGGTAAAAAGTGCATTTCTTGATTTCTACCGCATTTCATAGTCCAGGCATACCTTGAATCTACTTGAAATGTTACTTTTGTTAAATAGTTGAACCCATTAGAGACATAAAGCCTCATTTCATAGTGATTGTCGACGACTCATGGCTCCCAGATGGGTTTAAAGGTCAGAAAGTGGGTAAAAAGTGCATTTCTTGATTTCTACCGCATTTCATGGTCCAGGCATACTTTGATTCATCTTAAAATTTTACTTTTCTTAAGTAGTTGAACCCATTAGAGACGCAAAGCACTATTTCATAGAGATCGTCAAGGATTCATGGGTCTCAGATGGGTTTAAAGGTCAGAAAGTAGGTAAAAACTGTGTTTCTTGATTTCTACCGCATTTCATGGTCCAGGCACGCCTTTAATCATCTTGAATTGTTACTTTTCTTAAATAGTTGAACCCATTAGAGACGTAAAGCACCATTTCATAGAGATCGTGAAGGATTCATGGGTCCCAGATGGGTTTAAAGGTCAAAAAGTGGGAAAAAAGTGCATTTTGTGATTTCTACCGCATTTTGTGATTTCTACCGCATTTTATGATCCAGTCATACCTTGAATTATCTTGAAATTTCACTTTTCCTAAATAGTTAAACCTATTAGAGACGTAACGCACTATTTCATAGTGATCGTCAAGGATTCATGAGTCTCAGATGGGTTTAAAAGGCAGAAAGTGGGAAAAAAGTGCATTTTGTGATTTCTACCGCATTTTATGATCCAGTCATACCTTGAATTATCTTGAAATTTCACTTTTCCTAAATAGTTAAACCTATTAGAGACGTAACGCACTATTTCATAATGATCGTCAAAGATTCAAGGGTCTCAGATGGGTTTGAAGGTCAGAAAGTGGGTAAAAAGTGCATTTCTTGATTTCTACCGCATCTCATAGTCCAGGCATACCTTGAATCTACTTGAAATATTACTTTTCTTAAATAGTTGAACCTATTAGACACATAAAGCACCTATTCATCGTGATCGTCAAGGATTCATGGGTCTCAGATGGGTTTAAAAGTCAGAAAGTGGGTAAAAAGTGCATTTTTTTATTTCTACCGCATTTCATGGTCCAGGCAAACCTTGAATCAACTAGAAATGTTACTTTTCGCAAATAGTTAAATCCATTAGAAACGTAGAGCACTATTTCATAGTGATCATCAATGATTCATGCGTCTCAGATGGGTTTGAAAGTCAGAAAGTGGGTAAAAAGTGCATTTCTTGATTTCTACCGCATTTCATGGTCCAGGCATACCTCGAATCAATTTGAAATTTTACTTTTTTACAATAGTTGAACCCATTAGAGACATAAAGTCCCATTTCATAATGATCGTCAAGGATTCATGGGTCTCAGATGGGTTTAAATGTCAGAAAATTGGTAAAAACTGTATTTTGTGATTTCTACCGCATTTCATGGTCCAGGCATGCCTTGAATCATCTTAAAATTTCCCATTTCTTAAGTATCCCAAATAAACCAACGATAGTCTTCAAGGTATCAAAATTGGCTTAAGGTACCTGGAAGAAATAAAATAACTCTTCCAGGTTTTTGATTATACTGTTAAATAGTTTTTTCTTCTTTTTTCAAAAAACCATATTCAGAAAACGTCCATAACTGTTTATACAAATGTAGTAACTTTCCAGGGTACCAAGCAGGTTTATCAAGTTTTTACAGATACTGAGTTGCTTTTGCAATCGAACACATCTCGTGAGAGTAAAATCGAAAAGTGGATCAACCTGTCCAAGAAGTTTCTAAATCTATTATAATAGCGTATATTCAGAAACCGATTCCGAAAATGAATCCCTTTCAAAATTCCAGTGCAACTATTCTTCAGAAAAAAATGTTGATGATTTTCATACTAAAAATAAACCATTTTTTAGGTACTGTTTAGAACATGTAACTCTAAAACTATGGCAGAGACATAAAAAATTAAATAAATACAGTTTTACGACTACCTACTATATTTAAAAGCTTTCCAAAAACTATCAATAGCTATTTAAAAAATATTTCTTAGAGATCTACATAATTTTCACATAGGGATATTTTGATATTTAAGTTGGGCATTATGACTCTGCAACGCAGGCTAATTGTCTTATGTTTTTATCAGAATCGACTTTTTATTTAAGGTATAACTATTTGTATGTTCAAATGAAGTTTTTCCTTTTTGGACTCACTTGCTTTAGTTTTTAAATCCGTTAATTCGATTTTAAGTTCTTCATTAAATTTGTGTAAATTATCAAGGGATGAAGAGAACTTCTTACCTTCTACTTCACCTTCAAACGTCAATCTGTTTCTTTTCATTTTTTCTTGGTTTTCTCGGTTTTACCTTAACACGCATCAGAAAGTGAACTGCTTGGAAAAGAGGGAAAAAAGTTCTTCCAGGCAGTTGATAGTTATTTAAAAAATGATGAATTTTTTTATTCCAGGCACTTCTGGCAGACAGTTTTATATTAAAAAAATTAATTATTCTTATTCCAGGCAGTCTTACATATAACTTCAACAGATTCCCATTTTTCCTCCATAACTCTGACTATATATAGGGGTCTTTTTTACAACTTTAACACGTACCCATATATCGCGAAAAAACCATTACCAAATTAACAAACAATAACGCAACAACAAACATTTCAATTTTAACTTTCGATGACACACAAAAGAGAAAGTCACGAGGCTTCCTTAAAAAAAAATATTACAATTAATTGCGACAAATTTGTGCTATAATATGACGTAAGTAATGCAATACAACGGTTACCTATACTGTGAGTAATGGAATGTTTTTTTTTTTGTTATTGATATAGAATGAAAATATTGGAAAAATAAATCTATTTTTTTTTTTAATTTATTTTCATTTTACGTTAAAATTTATAAAAAAAGTTTTTAAAAAAGTAAACGGGCTCGTCCGGGATTTGAACCCGGGACCTCTCGCACCCGAAGCGAGAATCATACCCCTAGACCAACGAGCCGTGTGAACGTTTTTCCTAATAATAATTATTACTTTACATGTTATTTTTCTAATACTTCAATAATTTATTTTTCGTATAAATTATTAGCGGAAACATTGTAAAATGTAATTAAATTCCCTAAAACACACAATTAGTACACCAACAGTGTTGTCAAATATACAGTGGAGTGTTTAAACCATATATATATATATATTTATTATTCTATTGTAGATCATTGTATTTCTTTATACTTGTAAGTAAGAGTGAACAGGGCTACATTGGCTCTTTATGTATTAAAAAAGAAAAAATGTCCAAAAACTTACCTATGAAGATTTTATAGTCATCGGCAACCCTGCATGTCAATACTTGTCAATGTCACTTATAACATTTAAATTTTTCGTATTCTTTATGTCTGTAATGTCATATAAGGCTAAAAATAAAAAACAATTTGTTAGTTTTTCTTCATATTTCACACACAATTAACTATTTTAAACTTTTTAAAATTTCAACAAAAAAAAACACCTGTGATTGTCAAGCAACTTAATCTTATTTGACAGTGACAAGTGACAGATGTGACAGTCAGTTCTTCTCCCAGGTTGCCATATTGCGAGAAAAATGTTAATTTTTTTTATGAATTTATTTGTATTATTATTTTCTTTGGTACGAAAATAAAATTATTATCACATAACCTATAAATTTTTATATAAAAATGTTAATAACTCCATGTAATACGCGCTTTATTTCGGCACACATCTCGTGAGAGTGGCGCTACCATATTCAGCCTTACTCTGGCTGTCGGTAATTATGTCAGGGGTTGCCTTTCTATGTGCAAAATGTGGAATTTTTTATTAATTTTATTATTTATGTTATTCTTTTAATTCGTTCGGCACATAATTATCATTGTATATCCTACACATTTTTATGTACAAATATTAATAAGTCATTATAAAACGCGTTCCGTTTCAGCTCTAATAGATGGCGCCACTAGAGTACGTCATATCGTCAAGGCGTTCGACAAAATATCAGGAAATGTGGACTTATCATGGGTATAAGGTATTTCAATGATAACCTCTTAGATGGCACTACTATATTAAGTTTTTTTCAGGTTGTTAGTAAATATTCGTTCGTGGGAAAGTTTATTATAAATATCATTTGACATAAACATATACATATTTTCATATAAAATTGTTAAAAAAGTCATTATAGTGTGGGTTTCCTTTAAGGTCTAATAGATGGCACTAATGTAGGGACTCAGATCAGTGGTTTGTTCACCAGATTATCAGGAAACTATTTATTGTCTTTTACAGACATGCGGTTTAAATAATTACTAATCAATGCTTTTGCACTTTATTTATTTAAAAACAGCCATATAAAATTTACAAAAAATGTCTTATCCTAAAAAGCAACTACAAACAACCTAATACAATTTTATAATTATTAATACTAATAAATTATTTATTTATTTTAAAATGTAATAAATAACTTAATTATATACATATCAAAGTACAATTTTAAACGATTAACATTAATTTTATTACAATTTATGACTATATCTTTCACGACTATACATGTGGTGTCTTTGGTAAAACATTTAAAAATTACAGTTTCCTGCACACGGATGTAAAAAAAGTAAACTATAGCGAACACCAGAGGGCCTTCATGTTTGCTTCTAAGATTCATAGCCTACAAACAGTTACAGTATAAAATGCAACCAACAGTTTCCACACTAAATAAGTAATAATATGATAATAAATAAATTACCCAACAATAAACCCTATTAACTATACATGATTTCAATTATTAATTTATAAAAAAAAAAATAGCTACACAGTTAATCCGGGACTGCAGTGCTGCACTCTATTGTCAGGCGGCGGATATTTACAGCAATAACTAGAAACCACCCCTGCACAGGCCAAAAGTAGGGTTAGGGCGGAAAAGCCACAGACAGCCGATGACGTCATGTCTGCCAGGGCGGTACCTGGAGGCGGATCGTAGAGGAGGAGCACCACTAGACCGCCACACGTCAGCAAGCTGAAGAGACTTAATACTAAGTAACCTATGAAAAAAAAAATATATGAAAGACAAAACAAATGAAGATGATGTGAATAGTTAGTTACCAGACAAATAATTCCTATTGGGTAACCAATAAACGTTTCTGGATCGACATCCGAGCAATCCCATGAGGGCACAAGCGAACCCCGCCACAGTACTAAAGTCCAGATAGTACGGGCGTCCCATAAAGGACAACATGTAAAAGCTCAAACCTGCGGTCACCACTCCGCACAGAAACATTATAAATGCCGCATAAACCAGGGACACATCTCGTGAGAGTGTTTTCGTACTTAAATTCATCCAGGATTCGGATTTTTGGGAGTAAGTGGTTTCCCCGTAAATACTGTGGACCGGGCTGGAACACATGGGCGGTACGATCGCGGTGTTCCGTTTCGTTTTGTCGGGTTGGTTAAAGGTTTTGGAACCGAGCGCGTAGTTTAGTTTCTGTTGGATTTTTGGGTTCGAGGGTCGTTGTGGTGAGTTCCTGGGGGTTTGGAAGGGGTCCTTGGGGATCGGGGAGAGTGGGGGGGAAGCCATTCGGCGACGGTGATGGGGACTTAACGGTACCACCTAGAAAAGAAAACAGTATTAGATTTGTAGTATTGTTGTCAAGAGGAATTAAATTAGTAGAGTAAAAAAGATCTAGTTTGAACTAGTCTGAATACTATCCGACTATAATAACAAAGGCTGTGGTGATGTTCTAAACCTAGAAGGTAATTCATTGCATAATTTCGTACAGGAGTGTACTACCGAGTTTCTTAATTTAATCAACCATGAGCCAGCGAAGTCAAAGTTTTGAAATGGATATTGCCCCCATGATTTTTATTCATTAGTGGACATCTTTGGAGATAACTTGGGAACCATTTAAAAAAATTTGATAATTCGTTCACATGATTAAAATGTAATCTCAGAGGATTGATTTGAGGGTAAAAACGTAATTTTTGGTTAACAATTTGGGTAGCTAGCACAGTTTTAGTTAAAGCACATGTTTTTGCTAATTTTTTTAGTAAACTGTAACTTTTCTTTCGAATTTTTCATAAAATAATTAGAATATTTTTATAAGGATTTTAGTACAAGAAAGGGCGTTTTTACCAAACAATTTGATGCCAAAACGATTCCTGTACCTGAAAAACTTTCTGACTTATAGGCAATTTTATCATTCAAGGTCCAAGGACCACCAAATTTTACGTTTTTCAGACGTATATTGAAACAGCGTTAAAATTAAAATTAGCAGACATTTTTGGTCATAATTTGGGAACCACTTGAAATATTTGTATAATTCTTTCACAATAATAACATGTAATCCTAGAGGATTGAGTTGAGGGTAAAACCATAATTTTTGGTTAAGAATTTGGGTACCTCGGGCAGTTTTGATTGAAGTAATTTTTTTGCCAATAATCTCAGTAAATATTCACTATTATTGATAATATTTCATGTAATAATTGAAATCTTTCTAAAGGAGTTCTAGCCAAAGAATGGTTGTTTCTTTCACAATAATTTCATATCAGAACGATTTTTGTACATCAAAAACTTTCCTATTTACAGGCAATTTTATCCATCAAGATCCAAGAGCCTCAAAATTTGAAGTTTTTAAGACGCATATTGAAGCACTTTTGGCCATAACTTGGGAGCCACTTAAAATATTTTCATAATTCTTTTACATTATTAAAGTGTAATCCCAGAGGATTTATTGGAGGATAAAAACATCAATTTTCATTAAAAATTTGGGTAGTTAGAGTAGTTTTGGTTGGAGCATATTTTTTTGCCAATTTTTTTAGTAAATTGTAACTTTTCTTGAGAATTTTTCATGAAATAATTAGAATATTTATATAAGGATTTTAATAGAAGAAAAGGCGTCTTTTACTTAACAATTTGATATGAAAATGGTTCCTGTATCTCAAAAACTTTCTGACTTATAGGCAATTTCGTCATTCAAGGTCCAAGAGCCACCAAATTTGAAGATTTTGGGACGCATATTGAAACATAATGTTAGCATTATCATTAGCGGACATTTTTGGTCATAACTTGGGAACCACTTGAAATATTTTTATAATTTTTTCACATTATTACGTGTAATACCAGAGCATTGATTTGAGAGTAAAAGCATAATTTTTGGTTAAGAATTTGGGTACCTAGGGCAGTTTTGATTGCCAATAATCTCAGTAAATATTCACTATTATTGATAATATTTCATGTAATAATTGAAATCTTTCTAAAGGAGTTCTAGCCAAAGAATGGTTGTTTCTTTCACAATAATTTCATATCAGAACGATTTTTGTACATCAAAAACTTTCCTATTTACAGGCAATTTTATCCATCAAGATCCAAGAGCCTCAAAATTTGAAGTTTTTAAGACGCATATTGAAGCACTTTTGGCCATAACTTGGGAGCCACTTAAAATATTTTCATAATTCTTTTACATTATTAAAGTGTAATCCCAGAGGATTTATTGGAGGATAAAAACATCAATTTTCATTAAAAATTTGGGTAGTTGGGGTAGTTTTGGTTGGAGCATATTTTTTTGTTAATTTTTTTAGTAAATTGTAACTTTTCTTGAGAATTTTTCATGAAATAATTAGAATATTTGTATAAGGATTTTAATAGAAGAAAAGGCGTCTTTTACTTAACAATTTCATATGAAAATGGTTCCTGTATCTCAAAAATTTTCTTACTTATAGGCAATTTCATCATTCAAGGTCCAAGAGCCACCAAATTTGAAGATTTTGGGACGCATATTGAAACATAATGTTAGCATTATCATTAGCGGACATTTTTGGTCATAACTTGGGAACCACTTGAAATATTTTTATAATTTTTTCACATTATTACGTGTAATACCAGAGCATTGATTTGAGAGTAAAAGCATAATTTTTGGTTAAGAATTTGGGTAGCTAGAGCAGTTTTGGTTGAAATAATTTTTTTTGCCAATAATCTCAGTAAATATTCACTATTATTGAGAATATTTCATGTAATAATTGAAATCTTTCTAAATGAATTCTAGCCAAAGAATGGTCGTTTTTTACACAATAATTTCATATCAAAACGATTTTTGTACATCAAAAACTTTCCTATTTACGGGCAATTTTATCCATCAAGATCCAAGAGCCCCAAAATTTGAAGTTTTTAAGACGCATATTAAAGCACTTTTGGCCATAACTTGGGAGCCACTTAAAATAATTTCATAATTTTTTCAGATCAATAAAGTGTAGTCCTAGGAGATCGATTTGAGTGTAAAAACGAAATTTTTGGTTAAGAACTTTGGTAGCCAGAGCAGTTTTGGTTGGGGACATATTTTTTTCTTGTTTTCTCAGTAAACTGCCACTTTTCGGCAGGATTTTTCATGAAATAACTGAACCAAAGAAAGTCCGTTTCTTATCCAATAATTTAATACCAAAACGTTTCTTGAACCTGAAAAGCATGCTGAGTAATAGACAATTTTGTCCACGCAGGTCCAGGAGCCCACCAAATCTAAACTTTTGAAACCCATTTTCTTTACTGTACAAATTTATTGTAACTATTAATGATATAATAAAAACCTTTTGTGGAGTTTGTCCCTGGTACCCCGCACCTGGAGTCCTAACCTTCTTGGGCGTAGACAAAATCTCATGCAACTTCTGGGTAGCAACGGGATTAGTACCGGGCCTGGGGGAATTTCCCGTGGGAAACTCGTACCTGGAACCATTCGTTTTTTGAGGCGTCGATTGCTGAATGTATTCGTATCTAATGCCTGTTGGTTTCGGTGGGGTATTTTGGATGTATTCGTATCTATTCGCCGGTCGTTTTTGAGCATGATCCTGTATATAATCGTATCTGGAAGGATTGTTTTGGGGTGAAACGATATTGTTCAGTTGGTTCACTGGCACTAAGGCGTAACGTTCGTTTTTATTGGTCAGTTCAGTTTCTTCTTCGGCTTCTATTACTGCATATCTTTAAAAAAATAAAGCATATTTACCCAATATAATTGATTTTTTTTGTAACTCACCTATGAACTATTCCGGGGACAACTTCTACATGCTCCTCTCTCACTTGTTTTTGTTTTGGTGAGGACTTTACCACCCTGGGATCCTGTTCTTGCATGGGAATGTACTCGTAACGATTTTGTCTAGTGGGGGATTTTGGTAGGGTGTAATGATGAATTTGCTGAGAGCTCCCATACCTAATAATTTATTTATCAATCATAATTGCAACAAATATATATTCAATTCTCACTCTTACCTGCTTCCTTTCTTATCTTCTTGTGGCACCTGGATGTACTTCTGTCCCTCATTATTCTGAGCCACCACTACAAACTTTTTGCCCTGAATAAAGCCGTTCTTATCCACAATAACTTCTTCATAAAACTCTTGTTCCTCAATATTGTCTCCTTGGTCTTCTTCTAAATTGTCATGGATTTCGCTTAGGGAATTATCGAATACTACGTGGGAGGACTGAGCCCCAATGGGGGATAGTCTATGATCCCTTTGAGGGCTCAGGGCGCGTTTTTGGGGTAAATATTCGCTTTGCTGGCAAAATGCCGGGTTGGAATAGTAGTTCGGTTTCGGTTCCATGGTGTTTTTACATTAAAATCTGCCGACAAGAGTAAGGAGTTGTTTGATAATTATTGTTTTAAAATACATAATTATATCATACTCATTTATTTATGTAAAATTCAAAAAATATTATCAAATAAACAGCTGGAAAACTCAAAGCACCAATTTTAATTACAAATCCTCTCCCTTTTTTGAAATCTGGTTAAGTGCTATTGAGCTATTGTTGATCTTAAGAAATAATTTAGATATCACAAAAGGTGTGATGTATCTATATCATTGTTTTATTTTCTAATTGTTTAGAAGGTGGTTCCTAACAAGGTGCTTAAATAATGTTCATGTTCATTATATCTCATTATGCATTATTTTTAAAAAATCACTGAACTCTGACATCTTTCCCGAGAAGTGTAAACTGTCATATGTGACCAATCAAGCTTGAAGAATGATATAACAAACCGCAGACCAATTAGTATCTTATCAGCTATACCTAAACTGGTTGAACACTGTATTGAAAATATGTTGGCAGAGGTTCAATAAGGCTTTTTGATAAAGTTAGTCATGAAATATTACCTACTGAATAAACCTTCTCACTATGACATACAATCTGGACCTTTTGGTCTTATTTACCTAACAGAAAACAGCAAGTAAAGTTGAATGGTTTTTATCTAAAGACTTATATACTCAAATAAATTCCTTACAAGACCTAATTATATTGCAAACTGACCTAAACACTGTTTTCAATTGGTGTCTTAGAAATAACAAGTCTGTTAACATATCGAGAACCAGTACCTGCTGAATATCACATTAATAATATTGCTCGTTCTGAAGTATCTGTAATCAAAGAACTTGTAGATAGTGTAGCTTACATTTTCAGAACACTATGACATATTATTATGGGTAGAGCGAACTGAATGCCGGAATTCATTAAAAGAGTTAGTCAAGATTTTAAAAATACATACACTTAAAACTTTGCATACATCTCTGGTCAGATCTAAGTATATTAGACTTCTCAAACATTATTTGGCCACCATATTATCAGGTAGATGCAAAAGATCTCGAGATGGTAGAAGGATTGCCATGCCAATATCTGAGCTTGGTAAAAGAAGAGAATACTATGATGTCTGTTTTGCTTTTGATGTACTCAATGATTTTACCAAGAACCCTGAATATGTGTCTTCCGACAGACTCTTCATCATCCTCTTCATCATATACCTAACTGTCGAACCTGCTATTTGTTTTTTAGTCCAGTTAACAGAATATCAATGAATTTGTATATATATTGTAAGCAGTTTGGTATATGTAAGATCAGTAGATCTAGTTTTAAAATTTTAATTCATAAGAAAATCTTTGAATAAGTACTTTCTGTGACCTCTAAACTGTTACAAACAATAAAAATAAAACAAAAAAATAAAATAATAAATAAATAATAAAAACAATTACTTATTAGATTTATTTACAAATAAATGCTATTAAAGATTTGGATAGCCCAGTATCCAGGTTTATTTTGGCACCTTCCCCGGCACCAGTAGAGTGGAACAAAGTTTTTTTTGATTCTAGTATCATGCTCATGCACATTGTCATGTAATAAACAAATGTTACTTTTCTTTATATATAAAAGTTTTCAAAAATATCTAGACATGGCAGCATTATGAGTTGACTATATACAAAAGCTTCCCTAGAATCATCCTGGTAACCCAGTTCAGCCAATAGATAGATAGATGATTTAATTTATTACTTATTTTTTCTGTATTAAAAGAAATCTTGGGTACAAAGCTTCTTACAAACTAAATGATTTAGTATTAAAACTTTATGTTCATTATGGATACAAAAAAATATACATATTAAAAAAAAATGTGTCCAGGATGTCAAGGATAAGGGCATGAATGAGGACTAAATAGGCATTGCGCAGAATTTCTAGGATATATCCTTGGATAGGCCCCTAAAAACATAATATAAACCCTTGAACACTTTTGCATTAACTTTTGTTGCCTGAGGTCCCTATTGTAATTTATTAGCCAAGGATACCCTAAAAAACTCTGCCTCAGGTGTACTTCCGGACCCATTGCAATAAACATTTACTATATCCTGATCATTTTCATGAAAATTTGAAAAAAAAATTTATTCCTTATAATAGTCTTAAATATAAATTAAATTAATTAAAATGTTTTTTGTATTTTTTTAAGTGTTTATTATCTCAAATTTGATCATTTTTTTCAATCATTTTCAAAATTTTATAGGTTAGAGTTATTTATTTGATTCAATGAAAAGGGCGTGGCTTAGATTGACAGATAAACCATGTTTTGACGTAAAACTGACGGCGGCAATTTTCAAAATGGCGGATTGGCGCCATTTTGTATCATAAATTTAAATTTAACAGTTTTATAGAGAAATTACTAAAATGCAAACCTTTGAATTGTTGAGAAGTGGGTAACCTCCTGGGCTGCTTTCACTGCTGCCAAAATAATCCTATATATTACGAAAAAACCTTTTTTCTAAACTGCCTCAAGAAAGTCTTATTATTTATAACGAGTTCTGTGTCCGCACAAAGGCCCATTCACTTCAAAATCAAAAATTTCCTAAAAACGTCTTATCGAAAGTCAAATAAACACATAGGCACACACACTGTGCGGACCTTATCACCAAATTTATAAATTTAAAGGTTACAACAGTGGGACCGGTAAAGACGCGCGTTTATAACGAACTTTTCACTTTTCATGTCAAAAGGTCTCAGGTCTGGTGGGCACGGTGGCAATGAAGATAGCGTAACGGTGTGGTGGGCATGTGAAGGGAAGGGAGGGCCCCCCTTATTTGCAGCTGCACATATGTACGACGTCACGTGCCATGGGGTTGGTAGAATACCATTGGTGTAACAAACAAAATAATATTTAATTTATATTTAAATAACTAGGAAAAGAGTTATTTTCAGGTTATATAAAATTGTAATGTACCTACCTACTTAAATGCTTAAATAAATGAAAAACTAGTTATGGTTTTTTAAACTAACGATTTATTTAAGATCAGAAAAATAATAATAGCCGACGCCAAAGATATCTAGATCTATACCTAGATCTATACTGATATTCTCAGTGTTTATTACCATAGTTTTCAGGTTATTAGTATACTATACTATAATATACTGTAAACTTATTTTTTGTAACGTTAATGATTGCTTAGCAACCATATGCTTTACGTCACTGCTTTCATAGGCGATTCGACTCCGCGTCATATTATGTATATGTTGCCATCGAAACACTTATTGTAAACAAACAATTTATATTTAATTAATTAAAAAAAAATTTTTTTTATAGATTTATTTTCAGGTTATAATAAACAGAAAACCTTAATATTATACATAACCTTACTATATACTGTTAATGCTTGACGGCACTTGCATAGATGACTCAATTCCGCGCCATATTTATCTCTTATTATGTAACACGAGCAGCATTGCCATGGAAACGACCATTGTAAACAAAAATAGTGACGTAACTTTTCAACTGACAGATGTCAGTTAATAACCTCAAAAAAAGTTTTTTTTTTAATTTATAGTCATTCTAAGAATATTTGTGTATTATTTAATAAGATTTTTTGCTAAAAACACGTACGTAAATTAGGTACGCCTCTGGAATTCGTCGGTATAATGCAATAAAAAGGAGTTGGCGCTCGACTCTTGTTGTCCCTTACAAAAGGTAATACCTAATGGAGGTGAGTGCATTATTTTAATTCTTCATGCGTATATACATATATACCAGTATGGTATTTAATGTTTCCCTTTTATATATTATAGTCATGGGACGGTTTTAATTCACAGGCCCGTCTTTAAGTTTTTTATATAACTAAATTATTTTTTATTGTAAAAATGGTCGCCATCTTGGAAACGCAATGCTTAGGCCACGCCCAAAAAACGGACAACAGTTAAGTGGAGAAAGGGCAAAGGGTTACGTGTTAAACACCCTAAATGCAATTTGTTTAGTGCGGTCCTGTGTAGCCCTTTAACCGCCGTCAATGAGGGTGTAGAATTACAAATTTACAAAAGTGTGCTGGTTAATACTATTGAAAGCAATTCGATTCGGTGATGGTTTTTATACATGACGCCATTAATGTATTTTTCAATTATTATATATTATACAGGGTGTCAAAATATATGCATGAAAATTGTTAGTTATTATATACAAGCTCGCTTGCCTATAAGAAGATGTGGGTGAAAACAGCTGAAGGCACGTGTCTTCGCCTTATAATGGCCACACATCTGGCTACCAACTGTCCTTTTTCCTCTATAGGAAAGAATAAGAAATAGATGGATATACAGGGCGTGTGAAGGTAGCTGCATAAGAACCGTCTTTGTTTACTACTTTTTATAAAATAATCCGTTAGAGTGAGACGGATTTATGTCAAAACAATGTGCAAGAGAAAGACAGGTATATACAGATAATTTCGCGCTGATAAGGAATATTTAAATTTTCTTATAAAGCATATTAAGTGCTTATCTCAAAAATGTGATGAATTTAAAATAAGTCAACATCCCATGTTATTATTAAATCAATCACGATGGTAATTATTGCAGTATGTATTTTAGGCGATAAACGCGACCTCGAGTGTTATATTACAGGTTCGCGTCTCTATATAAAGAATGATCACTTTTATATGAATAAAATGAAATATGGCAGCAGTGTATAAATTTTTTTTAATCACTTCCGGTTTGATCGGAAATGATCAAGTACATTGACGTATCACAATGACACATCAATCTGTCAAAAATATTTATAATAAAGTCACGGCATGCTAGATTGAATTTTTTAAAACTTTTGACAGATATCTGAAGTTGACGTATGAGGTGTGTCCTTATACTCAGAATGACGTCATTTTCTATTATCGGAGGAACATAATTAAAATATACAGGGTAATGAATGAATAATGCAATTTTGCCAAATTATATTATTTTTTTTAAATATGATGTGGTTAAAGTAAAAGTTTTAATTCTTTGGAAAGCATATTATATTGCCGATTTCTTTTATATAATTTAATTTTTATCTATTAAGTTATTGCTTAATAATAAATAAATATTATTCAAATTAAAGCGATAATTGTTATTATGTATTCAGCAGGTTGGTTTGACCGTTAGGTGGTCAAGGAAGTGATCAAGAAGACTCCATAAATGCGACGTTGTCACTTGTATTGATTTTTCTTAAAAATTCTGAAAATAAAAAAATTTTTAGTTTTTTTTTAAAAACTCCTCGATCAATTTAATTAAAGAATCTGTGTGCACATTTCCAAGCCTATACATTTAACGGTTTTTGAGTAATAACGATTTTGTGACAAACACCTTCGATTTTCACTTATCTCAAAGGTACCCCACCAAGATGGTACCAATAAATCTTGGCAACCTCGCATTTTATTCTACACGAGCAGGTATTTTGTATTTTTACACTTTGGCCAAGTACGTTCAGTACCCAGCGGAGAACCCGATATCAAGATGCAGTGATTCAAGCGGTGAACCGATAGTTTTTTGTTTTCTTTTCTTCATACACGCGTTCATTTGTTATTACGCAATGGTGTCATTCTGATAAGAACAGTTGTGAGAAAAAAAAATCATTTTTTTTTATTTATATATAATGTAAGTAGATTCTATTTTTTATTCTTGTTAATTGTTATATAAGCAAAAAGTATGAAATAATTGACATATAACTGTCAAAAGATGTCCACTACATATAACGCCAGTCAAGAAACAGTTGAATTTCAACTATTTATTTTGCACCCAAACAGTTGACTAATTAGATATGTGATTAAATTGAAAATATCTTGTGTGTGGATGTCAAACTGTTTTTAATTGTCAAAATGGCGGACGGGCGCCATCTTGAAAAAAATCATAATTTTAAAAATCAAATTAGTTATTATTGTACTGCTTTGCATATAATAATTTAATTATTTCTAAATGAATGATAACATGTTGCATATCTCATTTTAATACTATTATCTCTCTTGAATAAAACGAATTTGCAAAAGTCGTAAACGTAAATTTTAATGGTCGAAGAAACAATATAGAAGCCCGATTACGTGTGCACCGGAGCGATTATTATTTACCGAAGAATTTCAGGCTATAATATTGCGAGAAAATAAAATTTCCCAAGTTACTTTTACCGGGTTAAAAGTGATCTTCGAATGAAATTTTCGCACGGTTGTGAATAGTGGGCATTAAAGAGAACATTCATAACCATTATTATCAATTTTCACCAAAATCGAGTGATAAACGTAAGTTTTATAGGCAGTTGAACGTTGACTTTGAAAAAATGGTGAAGGCATCAACTCCAAGTTAGTTTGGCAAAGTTTAAATGGCCTTAGAGTTCGATTTTCGTAATTTTTTTGATAGTAGGTGATAGTAGTGGTATGCAGCTTGAGTATCACCAATATTCATAAAACTTGATTAATAAATATAAGTTTTACAGGCAATTGAACATTGACTGTAAAGAAATAGTGATGGCACCAACCCCAAGTTAGTTTGGCACAGGTTAAATAGCCTTAGAGTTCACTTTTCGTAATTTTTTTGATAGTGGCTGATAGTAGTGGTATTCAGCTTGATTATCGCCAATTTTCACGAAAATCAATTAATAAATGTAAGTTTTATACGCAGTGGAACATTGGCTTTAAGTGAAATGGTGAAGGCTCAAGACCCAAGATCGTTTTATCCGATTAAAATTCCTTTGCAGTTAAATTTCCGTAATTTTTTTGATAGTATATTATAGTAGCACTATTCAGCTCTATTATCACCAATTTTCATTCAAATCTATTAATAAATGCGAGTTTTACAGGCAGTTGAACATTGACTGTAAAGAAATAGTGATGGCACCAACCCCAAGTTAGTTTGGCACAGTTTAAATAGCCTTAGAGTTCACTTTTCGTAATTTTTTTGATAGTGGCTGATAGTAGTGGTATTCAGCTTGATTATCGCCAATTTCTACAAAAATCGATTAATAAATGTATGTTTTATAGACAGTTGAACGTTGGCTTTGAGGAAATGGTGAAGGCGCGCGACTCAACTTAGTTTCACCCAGTTAAAATAACCTGAGAGTTCAATTTTGAATTTGTTTTTAATAGGAAGTAACAGTAGAAGTATTCAGCTCTATTATTACCAATTTTCATGAAAATCCATTAATTATTGTAAGTCTTTTAGGCTGTTTAAATTAGTTTTAAAGAAGTGGTGAAAGCTCAATACGTAAATTAGTTTTACTCAGTTAAAACAGCTTTAAAATTCAATTTTCGTAATTTTCTTGATAGTGGTAGACAGTAAAAGCATTCAGTTCTATAATCGCCAATTTTCACGAAAATCGATTAATCAATGTAAATTTTCTAGATAATTGAACAGGGGCCTTGAAGAAATTTCGAAGATGGCGAAGGCGCGTAACTCAAGTTAGTTTTACCCGGTTAAAATGACCTTAAATTAAAGTTTTTGTAATTTTCGTGATAGTGGGTGGTAGTAGTAGTATTCAACTTTATTATTATCAATTTTCACGACAATCGATTAATAAATTTAAATTTTATACGCAGTGGAACATTGGCTTTAAGTGAAATGGTGAAGGCCCAAGACCCAAGTTCGTTTTATCCGGTTAAAATGGCTTTGCAGTCAAATTTCCGTAATTTTTCTGATAGCATATTATAGTAGCACTATTCAGCTCTATTATCACCAATTTTCATTCAAATCTATTAATAAATGCGAGTTTTACAGGCAGTTGAACATTGGTTTTGAAGAAATGGTGAAGACACAAGACCCAAGTTAATTTTACACATTTTAAATAGCCTTCAAATTAAATTTTCGAAATTTTTTTGATAGCGGGGGACACCAGGAGTATTCGGCTCTACTATCACCAATTTTCATGAAATTCGTTAAATAAATGTAAATTTTATTGGCTGTTGACGTCACAACATATCCTTGTCCATTGGTTCTATTTAGGGTGAAAATTCCTTGCAGTTGGCAGCACTGAACAAAATAATTAATATACGGTTTGTAGGTTCATTTATAGCTGCTTATTTATCAATAAATAGCGCCTTAACTGATGCATAAAAATGACCGACGTGAAAAACGTGTGAACATTTTTAATAAGCGGAAAGTGTTATTTGAAAGGAATGTTTGCCGCATGACAATAAGCGAAAATTGAAGTCTATTTATAGACACGGCCTGGGACCGTTTTAAATAAACTGTCACTCTAAATATGCACGAATAACTTTCTAAAACAAGCTCTAATTATTTAAATAACATATATAATAAAGACACTAACCATAACCTCAAAAACTGTTGACAAATCCGTTGTCAACACAACCGTGATGGTAGCCATTTTGTTTTTTTTTCTAACCTCAAAGAATTTTATATTTAAAACTTTCCTTCTTTTGCAGATTTCTTGCTTACCATGTGAAACTGTACATCCATCAAAAAAACTATGGAACGAGTATTTAAAATAAAAACGAAGTCGCAACCGGACGTAGCGAGCCAGTATCCGTCGGAGCGACGCTACTCAGCTTCAATAGTATTGGGACTCAGCGCTGTCCTGTTGCTGTTTTGCTTATGTTCCCTCCTGATGGGCGGCCTAATTATATACAAAACCTCCATTATACCCCATTCGCCCCACCCAATCAGGGATAAACTGGAAAAAGATGCCGAATATATTAGTGACCCCAGTTACATCCACTATTACGTCAACGTGCCAATACTGGTGGCCACCGGTTGCTTCCTGATGGCCTTCGGTAACAGTTTAACCTTCGTTTCCGGAATATTCGCTTGGAAGAAATGGTACATAGACCATAACATCATGTTTTTCTTCTTGTCTTGCAGCTTTTCCACCCTCACGTCCGTTATTTCCCTGTTAATCAGCGCCCTCTCCACGTCGAACATGACGTTTCGCAGTGAAGACTTGTCTCCCATCTCGCTTCCGCTCGCGTCAAACGTCATAGTCCTGTCAGCTGTCAATGTCATCTGGTCGATCGTGGCCAGTAAGATCGCGTATCGGGGCATGCGCAACCGTTATCCCGACGATATTTTGACGAAGAGCGGCAACGGTGTAGAGGTCAGCCGCGTAATTAAAAAAGGGGGTGAAAAGAATGTCCCCATTGAGGTTATGAATAACTTTGTGGTGGGCAAAATGGCCCAGTATCTACCGAAATTAGAGAATAAGGATTTACCGAAACAGGAAAGCGACGCCGAATATAATCAAAGGGTCAGTCAGTTTTTAAGTGATAAACCCGATGGTGACGAGGCGCGGTGCGACGAAAAAGACGTTAATTAATTTAGTTAGAAAGTGGTTTTAGTTAATTATTAAATATTTCAGGTTATTAGTAAGACTGAGTATAGAAATGTAAGCGTGTGACATATTTAAATAAATTGTGAGTAATTGACTTGTGGCGTTGTTTTTTTTTCCTACAACTGGTTTCGTAGCGGTGTTGCCACACCCATCGTAGTCATTTAATAAAAACAGAGTAAGGCATCGATATAATTTATAGAACAATAAACTTATTATTGGCAAATGTCATATGGTTTAGGCAATAGTAATAAATGTGGCAACGCTGTCTAGTTTTAAAAATGACGTCTGTTGGCATGCCTGGAGCGGCAATTTTTAGTTTAAAAAAAAAACTGTAAATATTTTATTCATTGGCATCCTTTATACTCAAACTAATACCATAAAACACATTTAACCACAGAACACATATATATAGCATTTAATGGTCAAAGCTCTTCAAGTATTTCTTGATTTTTATTATTTCTTATACTTGAGGCGACGTTGCCAAGCTGCGCAAGATTTCTATAATTACCATTTCTCCTTGTAAATAAATAAATTTTAATTTAACCGCATTAAAATTTTCTTATATTTATGTGTCTTAATCCAGGTATAATTTAAAGTAGTTTTTTAGTTCCCATGCACCCAAAAAAGGGGTTAAATCTGACTTTTAAGCTAATATTAACTTTGCCTTCGATCGCTTGGCAACATTACACGTGACAGCTGTCATCGGTATGTCATGAACGTCACGCGTAAATCATAACCGTTATTTTTGTTTATTTATTTTCTCAATTTTTGTTTTATTTATAGTTTTTACATTTTAAATTACATTTTTCTGCTATTTATAATGAAGGTCGTTTAAATTTAGTGCCACTTTAAGTCACCGTTACGTGGGAAAAGTGCCGAAAATTTAATTATCTTACAGAAACCTTTTTGACAGTCCCAAACAAGGTTTTCAAATAATAATTACAGGAAGAGGAAAAACACGTTTTTTTCTTTAGGGGTTTTATTACTTAATCTAGGACCGAGGTAAGTCGCTTCGTCTGATCCACTATACTAACGCTCTCAATTCCATATTGCTTAGTTGTAATAGAACTAAAGCAGGAGCCGAACACCTCTCATATTTATACAAAAATAGGTTCGACTATAAACCATATGATAGCCCTTAATAATTTAGTTTAAAATTAGTAAAAGAAAACTGAAGTGTTCCCTGTACTACTTTAAAATCTATCCATAAGTTAGGTGACAAAATGTCTGCTACCAACTATCTTCCCATCAGTATACTCAGTACAATCCCCAAACTTTGCAAGCTTGATATGTGACATCATCATCCCCCTTCTTGAACCCTTACTAATTAATCAGTATATTGGCTTTAGACCACTCAAATCTATGGAGTCGAATCTTCTTAAGTCCACTTAAACTCCTTGTCGGATGCCTTGGAGAAGGCATTTATACACTGATTTCTCCAAGGTTTTCAACAGAGATCGATGAACCTTTATTGTCTTAGTTCAAAAGCTACTGGTCTGATTATAGGGTGATTAGTTAAATTTGGCACTTTTCTTTCTAAGACTATTCAGGTTCCATCTGAAGTGCCTCAAGGCTCTCATCTTAGGCCATTTCTTTTTAATATTATTTTTAATGATATAGATGTAGAATGCCTATTTTTATAGTTTACCGATGATCTAACAATGAAATCCCTTGATGATTATGGCAAATTACAATATGATGGAAATAACTTGATAGTTTGGCGTGAAAGAATGGCATGGAACTTAATCCAACTAAATTAACATGAAATATTGTCCTCTTACTACAGTTCACATAGATATTATTTCAATTTTTTTCAGCGAGGATCTTTATTAATTAGAAGCTTCTTTCATAGACCATTTATTTTAAATTTTAGAGCATTTTTAGGAGATTTGAGAGCATGTTTAGGAGCTAATGTCAATTTTTAGATGCTTTAAAGAGAGAATTTATAGTATGTTAAAGAGTTAATTGTTTTTATAAGAGGTATTCTAAACATGAACATTAGAGCAATTAAATTAGTTGTATTGGAACATTTGGGTATAAATCCAAACCCTCTCTGCATATTTTCTCATTCATTTGAGAGGATGACAACATACACTGATTATAGATGCTAATTTTCTGTATATAAAGTATTTCAGTACAGTTTCGAAAGAAGAGTGTAGATCCTCCATTAATTTAATCCTGGACTTGATTCTCTCCTCATTTTTTTGAGTGCTTTATGTATGATACTTAAATTACATATTACTGTTTAAAAGTTAAAACACAAATGTAATTGGGCATTGCTAGTTTATAACTAAAAACACTATAAAAACTATGTTAAGCTCTTGACTACCTCCTTAAATCTCCTTTTGATAGATGGCTTCCAGTAATACAACAATGCAACAAGGAAAGAACAGTAGCACATATGAAGCAATAAACAGAATAGGACGAGGTAATAAAAACCTGAAATAATTTCTTTCTGTTTTTCACCGAGAAATTTTAGGGGCTTATGGGACAGTATACAAAGCCCGAGACAAGCAAACAGGGCTAGAAGTGGCATTGAAAAAGGTCTGTATACCGATGACGGAAGACGGAATACCCATGAACACTTTAAGGGAAATCGCTTTGCTGCAACAACTAAACCATCACGACCATCCGAATGTTGTTAAACTGTTGGATATTTGCCATGGACAGCAGATGGGCAGAGATCTAATGATGTTTTTGGTGTTTGAGCATGTCGAACAAGATTTGGCCATGTATATGAGTAAAAACCCAAAGGGGTTTAGTGTTTCCCATATAAGAGACCTGTCGAGAGAAATTGTTAATGGGGTGGACTTTTTGCACAGCAACCGGATCGTTCATAGGGATTTAAAGCCGCAAAACTTGCTTGTTACTAAGGACGGACATATCAAACTTGCCGATTTTGGTTTAGCCAAGACCTACGATTATGAGATGAAACTCACATCTGTTGTAAGACATTTGTATACCATCGGGGTTAAGTTGCTCTAAAGAGGCTGCTTTTTTAGGTGGTAACTCTCTGGTATAGGGCGCCAGAGGTCCTTTTTGGACTGCCGTACTCCTCGGCTGTAGACATATGGAGTATCGGCTGTATTATTGTAGAACTTTACACGAGAAGTCCCTTGTTTTGTGGTAAATCTGAGAACGAACAGCTGACTGAAATATTACGGTGATTTGATATACATTTTTGTGGTAATATTTGTTACATATATAATAATATTTTAGAGTCTTAGGAAAACCTCCGAAAAACGAATGGCCAGAGGAGCATGCCCCAATTAAATGGAACGCTTTTAATGTCGTTGATAAAGTGGATATTAAATCGTTGGCTCCCAATATGTGCGAAAGTGCTCTCTCGTTGATAATGGTAAGTTATATATCATGAATGTTTAACAACAAATTTTTTAAACAATATTAATAACCCCATTGGATCAGTTAAGCCTGCAAGTACTTATTGACCAAAACTTGAAATGGGAAACTCATATTACATACCTACCTTAGAAGAAGGGTCAAGACACTTTTACATAAATTCTATGTATTGAGGGAATCTCTACATAAAAAAATTATTTCGATGGTTTATAAAGCTTTAATTCAACCTCTCTCTTAAGATTCTGGTCATTATTTATTTCTTCATACAAAGATTTCATAAGAAATATAGCATGTGTCAAAAAAAACCTAAATTATAAGCAAGAAACGTACAATAAAATCAAACGTACATCTATAAAAATTAATGTCTTCAATTACAGCTTCAAATCGAACATGTTTCCATAAATTAAAATTTGGTTATACACATTATCATGGCTGATCTAACTCTAACTCCAAGTTACACTGATTTATTTTAGGGAGTGGTGCATATGAATCTCATTTAAAAAACCTTAAAACTACATAAAACTCTAACTATGAAAAAAATGTTTAAAAGGCGAAAGATGTTTTTTAAAAAATCAGCTATACAACTCTGAAGCTTTTTTGGCTCATTTATTACCAATCGAAATGAAAGAAAATAAGTATTCTCTAAATATATTTAATAAAAAAGTTTAACGGATAATAAACAATATAAGCAATCTACAGTACCAAAAGAAAAATAAGTGTAATGAATTAGTATAATAATATACATATTTCATTAACAAGAACAATCTTACATATTAATCAAATACATACATTCTTTATGGTTTTAGTTGGAGTAGGTTTCTAAGACTGCATCATTATTTCTATATTGCATTTGTATTTTTCCTGTATTATTAGATATAAATAATGTGTACTACGGATTTATTTATTTATTTATAATCTGGGTGCTTTGTATTTTCATTTTTTACCTATTTTGAATAAATGAAATGGAAAAAAATAATGGAAAGGTTGTCTGAGTGGTTTTTTGTTTTTTTTTTTTAGAAAATGCTTACTTTTGACCCCAACAAGAGGATCACCGCCCTAGAAGCTTTAGGAGAGGATTTCTTTTTGGAGGAACCTTTAAATACATAACGCTGTTTTATTGTCTATTTATATAATTTTACTTGTAACGTTTAAGTTTCGTTCCTTATTGTCTTAAAATCGGGGTTTTTTTTATCAAACATATACGATACTTTTTATACAATTTTTACATGAAATATCCATAGAGAATATATTTTGAATAACTTTTTACTTGTAACATTTAAGTTTTATTCTGGAATTTTAGGGTAGGTTTTAAAGTATGTAGGTACCTATGTTTTATTGTTAGAATTGTTTAGGTTCATAAAATTTTAAAACAGATTTCGGTTTTACTTTATTTGGCTGAAGAGCAGCGATTCCTGAAGGTGGACTTTGGAAGTTCGAAACGTCAAGGCACGATTGAGAGACCAGAGGTTCATTTATCATAATTGTAAAGGTTTATCTATATTCTCGGCATTCTATATGAGTCCATTAAACATATACTAAAACAAAATAGAGAAATTGTAGTATGTTAGCATTAATAAAAAACATTTTTTCTGCAGAGAATAATTGCCTGAGAAAAAAATGCTTTTTAAGAAAATTATAGGCGATAAAAATTTCTTTAGTTTTTGTATCCATACTTTTCTCACACAACCTGAAGCTTTTCGAGTGTATTATTAAGTTTCAGTAGAAACTATAACGGGGTAAACCACCCAAATGTTGGCACCAGACCATCGATTGGCACTCTAAAATTAAAGTTATAATAATAAGAGATCGATGCAAAATATCTAAATTCTCGTTTTTCTTTTTACATTTCGCAACGTTTCTCTTACTACTAGACAACTGCGCGTGCATTATAAAACTAGTATGGCGGATGTTTTGTGTGTTAGAAGTGACACAGTTACCAAACAAGGTAGGTTTTTAGCTTTTTCGTAAGGAAATTACTTTTTTTAAATCCTCTGTAAGCTATTTTGGCTCTTCATATATATTGTACAAATTGTTATACACTTTTATAGACCCTGTACGTGTGTTGTTACCATGTTTTTAGCTATAAAAACTATTATTTTACACCGGTTTATAGGGTGCCAACATTTGGAAACCATAACTTGACAAAATCTAATTATTGGCATGGGTGCCAAAATATAGATTTGGCGGTAATTTTAATGTTCCTAATATTGGCACCCGTTAAAAATAATTCCTATATACCTAAGTGTATTTTTAAGACTTTTTGCTTTATAAATAAGTTAGGTAGGTAGGTATACGTTTTTAAAATGTAAAAACTATTTTATATTTAAGTAAATAAAAGACAAATTTAAATCAATATGATCCTTTTGCACTAAGGGGTAATTAAATATTCACATATTTAACATTTATTATCAGAAGTATGTTATAATCTCTGTATATTTTTAAGTATCTTCAAAATTATATTCTGTTTAATGTAACTTGCTTTTTATTTCTACTTGCAAATGCCAAAAGTAAAGAAACGCACAAAATATTCAAAATCATACACCGAAGAACTGCTTCAGAAGGCATTGGCTGAAGTAAGGGATGGTGTAGCAAAAAAAACCGTTGCTGTAGAATACGGCATACCAAGGCAAACGCTACAATACCGTTTAGGCCCCAAATTTTCAAAACCAGAACTTGGACGAAATACATATCTAATAAAAAAAACTGGTTTAATGGATTCTAGATAGCCATAGAAAAGGTTTTCCACGAAGAAAAGTAGATGTTCAGGCACCTGTAAAGAACTTCTTGGATGCAGATAACAGAACCACCCCATTGAAAAATAATATTCCTGGTGACCATTGGTATAATCTATTTTTAAAGAGACATCCAATTCTGACAGAGCGAACACCCGAAGGAGTAACTGCGGCTTCAGTAAATGTGTCTGAGCAAAACATACGAGGCTGGTTTTCTGAAATAGAAACTTACCTTAAAGAAAAAGACCTTTTTTCCGTTTTAAGTGACCCAAGCAGGATCTATAACGGGGATGAAACTTGTTTTTCAGTTCTGTCCCAAAATGGGAAAAGTACTAGCACCAAAAGGTTCCCGTAATGTGTACGAGGTTGATCAAGGAGAGGCCAAGAAAAATTTAAGAGTTATGTTTACTACTCCACCCTTAATAATCTACCCCAATAAGCGTTTATCAAAAGCAGTCGTTAATAGTGTTCCAGACTCATGGGGAATTGGATTAAGCGATAACGGCTGGATGAAGACCGAACTTTTTATAGATTATATCCAAAATATACTCCATCCATATTTAAAAACCAAAAACATAGAATTCCCAGTTATTTTATTCTTAGACGGACATGCAACTCACCTTAGCTATCAGCTTAGTACGCTTTGTACCGAACTTGGCATTGTTCTAATAGCCCTTTACCCAAACTCGACAAGAATATTACAGCCAGCAGATGTCTCCAACTTTAGACCACTTAAGGCAATGTGGAAGAAGTCGCTTTTGGATTGGCGTCGAAAAAATCCTTGTTTGTAAGTTTGGCAACGATCACTTTGCGAAAATCCTGAAAGAAGCTGTACTTTTTTAAAACCTGAAGTTGCCCGTAGCGGATTTAAAGCTTGTGGCTTATATCCCTGGAATCCACCCAAGTAACATTTTCTCAAGCAGTTGGTTTTTAAAGTTGCCTTTTAGCCGCACCAAGGTTCTGCAATAGTCATTGGCTTGCTTGATGGAACTATTTAGGTTAAATTTTGTGCTAAATTAAAAATCTAATTAGTTCTAGTCAAGTGTCAATAATAACGTTGTTATGGCCATAAACGAGGGCTTGATGGTTTTGAGATAATAAGGTTTTGGAGAGGTTATATTTCAGCATTAATTTGGCAATCAAAATTCCAATATAGAACGATTTTAGCATTAAAATTACCTATTCAGAACCATATGGTCTTGAATCAATTGCCTAACTATTTGGCACTTTATACGGCCTATTCCGGAAAATATAGCATTTTTTAACAGCTAAAGGACTTGCTAAAAGTCATATGGATAATAAGATAACTTTATGAGATAAGGTTTAACCAACTAGTCACAATAAAACACAGTTTGCGGATGGTCGCGACTATTAAATCCTACGTCATTTATTCTTAGAATACAGGGATGTCTTGGCACAAAATTGTAAGAAGTGGTAATTTTAAAAGAAAAGTAAAGCGAAATTTCCAACGAATTACAACTGGTCAGGCAAATATGACAAATAAAATATTGACAATATAAATAATATACTAAATATACTAAAAGCCATTTATTGAAATTCGCCCAGACTTTGCCAGCTAATTGGTTATTAAAAGTGGCCTATAAGTCCTGGAAGATGCTAGTTAGCCCTGTTTTAGCTTTTTTTAAAACCCACTGGCATTTTTTTAAGCCTTTTGTCCTACGACATAGCTTTTGATACTTACTTAAGTTATTATAGCAGCTTATTAAAAGTATACCCTGCTAGGCGTCCATTTTGAAGAAAAAATTTAATTCTTCCATTTTTATATAAGCTATTCAAATACAGGCAAAAATAATGTAATATGTAAACAATTTAGATAATATATAAGGACACTGGAGCATTTAAGTCCTTATATTATCACTAAAGCATCTCAGAAATAAAAATATATTAATTTTTTATTTTTTTATTGGCACTGAATAATGTTTAATTTGTAAGATATCAAAGGCGCGCGTGTTTTACAGTTAAATTACACCCAACTTTTTCAAGAAACTGGCGTGCGCAAAGAAAATCGGTCATCTATTCCAGTATAATATATTTTTTTCTAAAATAAAGTCATACTTACTGAAAATGTCGCCATTGCTTTTTATTTTGGCGTTGTCTTATTTTTACCCTGGCTGTATCATATTTAAAACTAAAAGGTCAGATTTTTATACTTTGGTGTCTCTGAAATACCATATTTAAAACTAAATAGGAAAATTTTAATACTTCAATATGTATCTGAAATGCCAAAATCCGGCGAACAGGCCAAACTATATAACCACCTAAAAGTCTAAAAGGACTTTGCTAAAGGGTTGTAAACAGGTAGGCGTAAAAGCTTTCAGGTTCTACACAGGTTACTTTTAGGCATCTTCGGGTTCGATAAAGGTTATTTCTATTAGCTATATAGGTTCTGTAATATGCGATCTGGTTTCAAATTGGCCAGGGCCTATTGGCAACGACAACCTTTTTAAGGCTGGGCCTTTTTTTACTACAGGAGGTTATGCGGGCTAATAAATACTTAAACAGGTTCTAGGAGTTATTTATAACCTTTTTAGAACCTAAATTGTTACTTGGGCAGATTCAATCGACTATAGCAAATGTTTAGGTAAGCTGTATCACAAAATGACAAGTTCCAATAATGAAAAGACTGACATAAATAAGACTGATGATAATAATAAGTTGCTAACATATCAAAAGTTTGTTTTTGAAGGTGGTAGACAATGGTACAATACAATACGTCGTGTTACATTAAATAAATAAGACAATGCAAGTCCGACAAGATGTTTTCATATCAAAAGTTTATTGTGCTTATTGGGGACACTAAATCATTAGAACTTGATGATTCTGGTGGTTCATTTACTGGATGTGAAGAAAGCTGTGAAAATTTTTTATTACTACAAAAGCTGAAAGCGTATTTTAAATCTGAACTTGAAATAATGAAGATAAACATGTGATAGATATACAGATAGAAGAGCCAAATGACAGCCTGGTCCATAACAATGACGAAATATTTTTGACAAAAATAATATAGAAAATATACCTATTGTGTTTTGTGACGAACCCTTAAATAATGACAACGTCGGTAGAAACAAAATTGTCATGTTAGAAAATAAAGTTCTTACACAAGCACAAGCTTCTTTTACACCCGACAAGCCTAAACTACCCGACGAACCTGAAACATTTTTAAATTTTCACCAGGAAATAAAATATCAAAACAGTGTATTAGACAGTGAGGATCTGCAGAGTATATTATCCAGAGCGACGCTAAGAAAATAGAGGAAAAGGTTGGCAATACACAAATTATTACAATTAATAACAGTTGCAAGAAAGACTCATCCATTAAAGATTTTTTAATTTTCCCAAAAACTCCCGAAAGGACAGGTAAAAGACAAACTGAGAGATCATCATTTGTGCTTACATCAACCAATTATAAAAAGCAAATGGAAGAAAAGGAAAAAGTTAAAGAAGAAAAAGAAAAGACGAGAGAGGAGAATAAACAAAAAAGATTAGAACAGCAAAAACAGAAGTTGTTCCCCGCGGAATATGTTTTATTTGCACAAATAATATATATAGGACTAACATAGGAATAAGATGCAAGAACTGCACCAGAACTTATCATGTTAGTTGCTTAACTAAAAATAAAATTTATACAGAAAGTTTTATTTGTAAAACCTGCATAGGTAAGCAAACAAAATCCCAATGATGACTAGAATTTTTTTGTATGTATTGGACTAAGTTTCAACATTTTTGTTGTATTTTCATAATTTTTGTTTTACTTTAAAATATCATCAAAAGAACTTCTGTTTTATTTTATTAAAAAGTGTTGGATTTTTTGTTTTAAATAAAATAAATGGACTAAAAAAAATAAACATTTTTGCATTATTGAATCAAAACAAAAGAAATATAATTGTTACTATACCTAAAATGATCTTTTTGTTGGGAATATCCATTGAGTAATACCTAGGTACCTTGCTATTTTGCTAAAAATATTTGGAGCCAATAGTTCGAAGATATGGGATGCCAATAAATGGCGTATGAGTGCCAATAATTGGAAATTTTCTCAATTGGAACGAATTAAATAAAATTTGGGTCAAAGAATATAAAACGAATAACAAAATTAATAAATTACAGGTATTAAATTATTAGATATTTAATAAAAAATTACTATTATTTGCTTAAAATTAAATTTATAATTTTAGGAACGCATTTATTAATAACACTATTTTAAAGTGCCAATCATTCGGTAGTTTACCTTAGGTATATTTATCAACCGTATGGTCAAGTTATATTTATTAAAATGTAGAATATACGTATATCATATACTATTTACTTCACACTATTTACACAAGGAAGAAAATTTCAAGACAAGGGATTTAGTTTACATATCTAGTTTTTAAACTCGATCACTACACCTCAAATATGTGATAATCATTTAGTCATATATTTGTAGGCCGATTCTATTCTATTTATTTTTCATAATATAATTTTAATTCTGACGCTAAATTAAATGAGCGATTGGCAACACTGATCGCTTCTTCACTTGTCAGATCGTAATGTCACCAACCGGCATTTCAAACGTCAAAACGAAAAAGTTACTAAATTCGGAAATAAGTTTCGATAAGCCTCTGGGATACAGGGCCGTAACATGTACCTTTTAAGTAAATTTAGTATCTTTTCATATTAGCCTTATTAAAAATTAAATGCTTTTAATTGAAAACGTGTATATAGACGAAATTAATACTCCATTATGGTGTTTCATTTCATACAATGTTGCCAACAGAATATATTTTAAGGAAATATTCTTGATTTATCTGTTATTGGTAAAATTGTGTACAATTTACTCATAATTAGCTTTAAATATCTTTTGATGACCATTTATTTTCAACTATTAAAATGAAATAGTTCCACAAGAAATCGAGGATTTAGAGAAAATTAATGCTCACCGTAGAACGTACCTTTGGCAACACTGACGTCCCCGGATAGCAAACCTTCAAGATAAAAAAGTTACTAAATTCGGCAATAAGTTTCGACTTCCTTGTCTCGTGTAGTGCAGGGCCGTAACGCGTATTATTCAATTAGCATTTAATTTTATATAACATCCGACTATTATGGTGCTCCACTAATAAAATTAAATAATTCCACAATAAAAAAAAACGTGCATTCGGACATAAGTAAATAACCGATCGCATCCCCAGTGACCCAGCGGACCAACCAATTACACCAGACCCGACAACGACTTTGTTGACATCGACTTCGCTTGGTCCGCCGCAATTCCGTATCGCTTCTTACGCTTCCCATTGGTCCGCCATTATTCTAGAGCGTATAGACGCGGTATACATGACATTTGCGATGTCTACTGAAGGTGATTCCGTAAAAAGTGCTTTGTCAGAAGTAAGTAAATCATTTTAGAGCCGTTTTATTAAAAAAATTAAACGGGGCCACGTCCCGGCGCCCCTCTCGCTTTTTATTTCGCGAAAATCGGTCGCGGTTACGTCGAGAAACTCGAATGTTTGTTTGGCACGAAAGCAATATGGCGTGTTGATGCCCGAAAAAGCGGGAAAACGTTTTTCCCCTCTAACTATACCACTTGGGGGTGAAACGGGGTGATTTTCGGGTTCCACGACCCCGAATCACCCCCGGGGAGGCATTTTTCACTTTTAGTCACTAAACGTTGTTGATGTACAGCCTTATGAAATAGAGCTTGGGACCCCCTTTAAGGGAGTGTTTACTTTTTGCCTTTCCCTCATTGGACTTTGCCTAATAAACTCATTATGATGCCTATAACACATTTTCAATGTAATAACCCTCCAGGACGCTCCTGAGGGAACTTTCTTTTAAACTAAAAAAAAAAAAACTGGGGTTATCTGATACATATCTGACCGTTCCGTAGGCAAATGACAAAAGTGCGGCAGAGAACCACACAGATGAGTCCTCACAGGACTCGATGGATGCAAAAGAGGAACCTGACCCAAAAAAACCAGCCGAGAACAATGTGAACTCGGCAGATAAGGACGAGAAGGCGCTAGAGGAAAGCACAGAGGGAGAAGGAGAATCGGAACATGAGTCTGAAACTTCTGAGAAAAAGGAGGACGGTGAGAACGCCGAGAAAAAGGGAGGAAGTAAAGAGGTAAGGGTAATAGTTATTTATTTTAGTGGATTTTAAAAATGTTTGTATTGTGAATCATTTTAATGGGATAAAATTAGATACATCTAAGCATAATACATAATATAATACATCTTAGCCAAAATAGACCTAGGGTCACAGTGGGAAACACAAGGTGCGCCATTTTCTCAAAGAAGAAAAACAATTTGATTTTTGAGTCTGTCTATTGTGGACTGGGAGTTACAATTGATCACTTGCTATACACATTGATAAATGATATCCAAGACTCTAAACAAATATTTTGTTTTTTAATTAGACTTATTATTACTATTCCTCTGTATGGAATCCCGCTTATACTTGTCACATTCACAGAATTGAACAGGTACATGGAAAGTTTTTACATTTTATGGCATGCCTCCGGAGGGTTTTCATTATGACTATGGACCCTTGTTGAGCGCTTTTCTCTGCTCACTCTGAAGGATAGAAGGGATGAAGTTGATTTAAAAATGTTTTTTCAACTTATGAACTCTCTAGTAGATAGTCCTCTACTGTTCAATAGGACTTACTGTTCTAACAAAGGAAACAACATGTTCAAATGTTTGACCAGCCCTATGGGCAGACTAATCTGGGCTTAAATTCTTCATTTTAAGATCCTCTAAATTAGCAAATTCTTGTCCTACTAATATTGACCTCTTCAAGTGCTCTGTAATATTATTCAGGTGGATAGTTACTTTGTCTGGTGTTGGCTCCAAATTTGTAATTTGCTGTGAGTAAATAAATAAACTTTAGTTTAAAAGTTAAACTTTATTAAAGATAATAATAAATGTGTTTTTAAGGAGAATGACACAAAAAATAAAAAAGAAGACAGTGAGGTAAAAGAGGAAGATAAGGAGGCAAAATCTGAGGAGGGTGACAACAAATCAGCAGAAGAAGAAGAAGTAAAGAAAACTGATGATAAACCGGAGAAAGCTGTAAAGAAAGAGAAGCCCAAAAAGGAGAAAAAGGCTAGCAAAGAAAAGGAAGAAAAGAGCAGCAATGCCAGTGAAAAGGATGACGAAGAAGGTAATGTTTATGAATTTTGATATACATTTGCTCCTATTTTATAAATACAACTAATAACTAACCAAATATACTTAAAAATAAAGAAGTTTGGATTCACATCCTATTATGTTATATTATGTGGTTTGAGTGTACAGAATTGAACCTATTGCAAATATTTAAAAAAAGCTAAAAGTCATAGATTACATAAAAATAGTAAATCAATAATTGATTATATAGTATTTATTATATAGTAAACTGTATATAAGCCCTGTTTCAGTCAACTCTAATGTTAATAACAATAATACTTAAATTTTAATTTACTAAACACCTTTTATATTAAGGTTTCCCTCCCATTCATCTTAAATGAATGAAATTGACAATGAAATTTTTATAGAGGAGGACCAGGAGGAAGAGGAGGAGGAAGAAGTTGAGGAACAAGAGGAAGAAGAAGAAGAGAATAAAAAAGGAAAAAAGAAAAAGGGTGTCCCCCTGCTGGATCAACCGTTGGAGACCAGCGGCAAGAGAGAAAGGAAGAATGTCCAGAGATATGACGAACCTGAAGCAAAAAAAGAGCCGGTAAGTCTAGAGTATATCGATAAAAGTTTATTGTGCAAACGGCAAGATCATTATGACACTTTGTGTATAATCAATCACCCTGCTGTCATATTTCCTAGTCTGAACTGGAAGATTTTAATACTGAATCGATATTTCCATAAAACCTTGACAAAGTCGAAGCCTACTCAAATTGTAGAGTTTACTCCGTAAATCCTTCCTTTCACCTCATTAAGATTGCCAAGAAAAGGTTTACAAATTAATATTCAAATTGAAAAGTGCTCTATTATAAGAAGAGATCAAATTATAAAAATGTCAATAATATAGAATAAGAGTAGTGTACTTCTTAAATCAAAAAATATTAAATTCCATTGAAACGCACATCTATGAGGTATCACATTTCTTACCCTGGACAAAATGTTGCAATACAACCTCCTACCAAAATGGAAAAAGATCATGCAACAAATAACCCAGATATTAGCTTGAACGCCCTATATATAAAAGTAGCTTAATATAAATACAAATAAATGGATTTTACATTACATTACATTTTTAAGATTAGGAAAAGTTGAATGATAAATCAATCACAAATTGAATGATGAAAGTTTCCAGAGGAAAATGGTTATACACTTTTGTTCCTTAATAAATAATCCCTACAATAGTAAAAATATATAATGCAATAGTTAGAGTTCAGCTTGAATATGCCTCTCAAATATAGATGCCCTTAGCATCTGTGCACATACCCCCCCGTATCGGTTTTTTTCACCAAAAATGTTTTTTTCGAAATTGAACTAACTACACCAGCGTCTTCTTTAGACCACCTACATTACGAAAACACCGGGTTATAACGAGATTTGAGCAGAACTAACTGAATGACAGCACTTTGAAAATTCGGAAAAAGTCATTTTTTGACCTCGTTTTTGAGGCCAAAAATGGGCTCCAAAAATGCGATATCTCAGCTACTATCAGAGCTACGACCTTGCGGATGGTCTCGTTGGATTGGCAAAGACGAAACTAAGACAAAACCGTTGGAATTTTCCAGATCGGACCGGTAGAAGCCGAGATATCGACCTCCAAAGTTTGGATTTTTTCGTTTTTCGGGTATACCCCCCCGTATCGATTTTTTTCACCAAAAATTTTTTTTTTCGAAATCGAACTAACTATACCAGCGTCTTCTTTAGACGACCTACATTACGAAAATACCGGGTTATAACGAGATTCGAGCAGAACTAACTGAATGACAGCACTTTGAAAATTCGGAAAAAGTCATTTTTCGACCTCGTTTTTGAGGCCAAAAATGGGCTCCAAAAATGCGATATCTCAGCTACTATCAGAGCTACGACCTTGCGGATGGTCTCGTTGGATTGGCAAAGACGAAACTAAGACAAAACCGTTGGAATTTTCCAGATCGGACCGGTAGAAGCCGAGATATCGACCTCCAAAGTTTGGATTTTTTCGTTTTTCGGGTATACCCCCCCGTATCGATTTTTTTCACCAAAAATTTTTTTTTTCGAAATCGAACTAACTATACCAGCGTCTTCTTTAGACGACCTACATTACGAAAACACCGGGTTATAACGAGATTCGAGCAGAACTAACTGAATGACAGCACTTTGAAAATTCGGAAAAAGTCATTTTTCGACCTCGTTTTTGAGGCCAAAAATGGGCCCAAAAAATGCGATATCTCAGCTACTATCAGAGCTACGACCTTGCGGATGGTCTCGTTGGATTCGGAAAGACGAAACTAAGACAAAACCGTTGGAATTTTCCAGATCGGACCAGTAGAAGCTGAAATATCGACCTCCAAAGTTTGGGTTTTTTCGTTTTTCGGGTATACCCCCCCGTATCGATTTTTTTCACCAAAATTTTTTTTTTTCGAAATCGAACTAACTATACCAGCGTCTTCTTTAGACGACCTACATTACGAAAACACCGGGTTATAACGAGATTCGAGCAGAACTAACTGAATGACAGCACTTTGAAAATTCGGAAAAAGTCATTTTTCGACCTCGTTTTTGAGGCCAAAAATGGGCCCAAAAAATGCGATATCTCAGCTACTATCAGAGCTACGACCTTGCGGATGGTCTCGTTGGATTCGGAAAGACGAAACTAAGACAAAACCGTTGGAATTTTCCAGATCGGACCAGTAGAAGCTGAAATATCGACCTCCAAAGTTTGGGTTTTTTCGTTTTTCGGGTATACCCCCCCGTATCGATTTTTTTCACCAAAAATTTTTTTTTTCGAAATCGAACTAACTATACCAGCGTCTTCTTTAGACGACCTACATTACGAAAATACCGGGTTATAACGAGATTCGAGCAGAACTAACTGAATGACAGCACTTTGAAAATTCGGAAAAAGTCATTTTTCGACCTCGTTTTTGAGGCCAAAAATGGGCTCCAAAAATGCGATATCTCAGCTACTATCAGAGCTACGACCTTGCGGATGGTCTCGTTGGATTCGGAAAGACGAAACTAAGACAAAACCGTTGGAGTTTTCCAGATCGGACCGGTAGAAGCCGAGATATCGACCTCCAAAGTTTGGGTTTTTTCGTTTTTCGGGTATACCCCCCCGTATCGATTTTTTTCACCAAAAATTTTTTTTTTCGAAATCGAACTAACTATACCAGCGTCTTCTTTAGACGACCTACATTACGAAAATACCGGGTTATAACGAGATTCGAGCAGAACTAACTGAATGACAGCACTTTGAAAATTCGGAAAAAGTCATTTTTCGACCTCGTTTTTGAGGCCAAAAATGGGCTCCAAAAATGCGATATCTCAGCTACTATCAGAGCTACGACCTTGCGGATGGTCTCGTTGGATTCGGAAAGACGAAACTAAGACAAAACCGTTGGAGTTTTCCAGATCGGACCGGTAGAAGCCGAGATATCGACCTCCAAAGTTTGGGTTTTTTCGTTTTTCGGGTATACCCCCCCGTATCGATTTTTTTCACCAAAAAATTTTTTTTTCGAAATCGAACTAACTATACCAGCGTCTTCTTTAGACCACCTACATTACGAAAACACCGGGTTATAACGAGATTCGAGCAGAACTAACTGAATGACAGCACTTTGAAAATTCGGAAAAAGTCATTTTTCGACCTCGTTTTTGAGGCCAAAAATGGGCCCAAAAAATGCGATATCTCAGCTACTATCAGAGCTACGACCTTGCGGATGGTCTCGTTGGATTCAGAACGACGAAACTAAGACAAAACCGTTGGAATTTTCCAGATCGGTTTAGTAGAAGTCGAGATATCGACCACCAAAGTTGGGGTTTTTTCGTTTTTCGGGTATACCCCCCCGTATCGATTTTTTTCACCAAAATTTTTTTTTTTTCGAAGTCGAACTAACTATATCAGCGTCTTCTTTAGACCACCTACATTACGAAAATACCGGGTTATAACGAGATTCGAGCAGAACTAACTGAATGACAGGACCTTGGAAATTCGGAAAAAGTCATTTTTGGACCTCGTTTTTGAGACCAAAAATGGGCTCCAAAAATGCGATATCTCACCTACTATCATCATAATATCATTACATTTGCTAAGTTTTTGGCAGGATGGAATATATCCGGTTAGAGGGTTTGATCATCGGCAACTATTGGAACGCTTCAATCTACATCCGTTACATCTCAGAAGAATGATCTTACTGAATGGGATTATTGATAGTCCTGTACTTCTTTCTGTTTCATGGTGCCTAGGCTTAATGCTAGACATCTCCTAACATTCTTTCTGCCAAGGCCTCATACTAACATTCTGTTGAAATCGCCACTATATACAATATGCGCTATATTTAATCGGATTTGTCACATGTGCGATATAAATTTCTCTCTGGTTCATGTGATTGTCGATATCTTGGTGGATCATACTTTTGGGATTCAGACCCATATGTTTAAGTTATAGTTAGTAGGTATATTGCTTGTATATTTGTTGAATATGTGATTATCTTGTTAAACTTTTATTATTGGGTTTTTATATCATATTAATAGTTATTTGTTCTAATTTTTTGGATAACTTTTGAGAATGTGTTACTTTACTCTTTTTCTTTTCTTTTCATTCTTTTAGGTTTGTTTGTGTGTGTTTTTTTTTAACTATATTTTTCATTGTTTTGCAACTGTTTCCTGTTATTGGGCAAGTTGCCTGTTGGAAATAAAGGCTTATTATTATATTATTATAAGATTGCGATGAATTTGCAATGCAAATGCATTGATGCAATAACAAAACGTCATTTCCTTTAAAAATCACTATCGATCTAAGAAAATACCTAAAATACAACTTTCCAGGGTAAAATTGAATTCGAAGAAGGTAAAGGCACAAAACTGGGCGAAATCCCGCGAGTAGAGGCGGCCATCTCCCGAAGCCGGGGCGACGACCTGAAGTTCCTGCACAAATTCCTCTTCGATCAGCCGGGGCAGAAGTTGACTTACAAGAAAAACATCCGACTATTCTGCGGGTTTGGCTTCGAAAATGACTCGGACGAGTTCAAAACCAAGCAGGAGAATTTGAAGAAACAGGACGTAAGAAATTATTGAAACGAAAAAAAAAATGTATCTTATTAATTATGGATTACACCTAATGTGCAGATGAAGAGCCTTAAAATAATGTGCGAGATCCTGGATTTGGGCAAGACGGGCAACAAGGACGAAATCTCCGATCGGATATTGGAGTTTCTGATGGAACCGAAGGATTCCGGTAAACCGGTGGGCACCGGCAGACCTAAAAGGGCTTCGGCGGTCAGGGCTAACAATAGAGGTACTAAAATAGGTTTTTTTTTTTTTTTTTGAGGAAATAAACAATAAATGAAAAATAGGCGTGTAACGTACAGTGGGGTTATCGGTATGATGATGGTGGGTGTGAGCAATGGTAAAAATGTGGGCTTTGTATTTTAGGTTTAATACAATCTTTGTCTCTAGGGTATTCGTCTCACGATGACTACAGCAGTGACGAGAAACAAACGTCTAGGGCTAGACGGGATAAAGGTATTGAAGAGTCCATTTTTTTCCCGCTTTTAGTTTGCTTGTAGTTTGGTAGTTTTTTGGCGAGCATAATATGTAGACAATGCTGTTTGTTATTTTAGCTTAATAGATTAGATTAGGAGTTGGAGTGTGCAAAATCTACAGAATTCATTTTTTTAACCAATTAATTTTTTGTGTTTTAGCCTCGTTTGAGCCTTAAAAAAATTGAACTTTCAACAATTGTTTTTCTCAAAGTTTTATAAATTTTTTGAGCAAGGATCTAATCAATTATTGAAAAATGGGTATGCAAACTTTTAAACATGTTTTGAGTTTTAGTGATTTTTTTATAAAAAAATTACCTTCCACAAAAAAAAAAATCCCTTAAAATCTTATGCATTTTTTGAAAAATGCTGAAATAGGTGTCTAATCAGTATAATCGAAGAACATGTATACAAATTATGAAAAATGTATTTTCAGTAGTTTTTAAGTTATGGTATTTTTTTTTTGATTTCCTCATTTAAAAATACCAACTTTTTTTTTTTAATTTTTGGAAAGCTCTGCACTATCTATTTATTTACCTATCTATTTAATTTGATTGAAGGATTTGTATAGAAATTCTCAAAAACGTATTTTAAGTGGTTTTTAAGTTACGGCCATTTCTTAGATTTTTCAGAAAATAAATGAACTTCTTTTAAATATTTCTGTTTCAAAATTTAATAATTTTTTTAAAAAACCCTGAATCAATTTAATTGAAAAATTTCTGAAATAGGTGTCCAATCAATTTAATTGTAGAATATGTATACATATTTTAGAAAATTATTTTGCGTGAAAATAACGCTGAAATAGGTGTCCGATTAAAGATACATATTTACATACAATTTTTTTTTAATTTGATTTCTACTGGGTTTTGAGTAATTATTGAAATTTTTGAAAAAAAAAAATCACACGTTTCCTAAAAGTCGTTTTTTTCCTTCGCATTTTCCAAAATTTTTTTTTTTTGTTTCAAAAAACAGTGGTATACGCGTTCAATCAAACCGGTCAATAAATATATAAACAAACTTCCAAAATTTTGTAATAGTTAAATTAGATTCATAGGTTTTTTGTTTGAGACTTAAATTTCTTCAAAAAAAAAATCACCTTCTTTAAAAATACATTTTTTGTCTCAAAAGCCCGTATAAATTTTCATAAGATCACTGAAAACGTGCATTTAAATGTCCATTCTTTTCCCTAGAAAATTGATAAGTTAACAAAAGGAAACTATTGCAAACAAAATATTAATAATCAAAATTCCAACGCAGTGTTTATAATGACGAGTATAAGCACAGATTTAACGAGACAAACAGATTATAGACGTAATCTTACGGCGGTATATGGAACACGGTGTTTGGCGGTGTTTCGATCGAGCGATCAGTTAAATTCTCAATATTTTTAATTTTGCTTCTCTCGCGGCAATACGATATTAGACCACGTTGCCAGATTATAAGCCATGTATGAATTATTAGGATAGAATCTCTCCTGATATCTACAGACGCGATTTATTGATTGTTTAGTCGAAGTACGTACGCTGCCCGGCCAAACTAAAAAGACTTTCTCGTCTTTTTCGTGGATTGCGATGCCGTAAATATCAACATACCTACATATTGAAGTTATTATATTATAACTTATTAGATGGATGGATGGATGGATTTGGAGGTGTTATATTAACTTATTAGAGGTTATTTGGTGGTAAAGTACTAAGGTGTTGAAAGACGTTATTAAAATTATCAAATAATTAATTGTTTTTTTTTTGTAAAATTTAATTATTAAAAAGCTTTTTGGAGTTGTATAAAAAAAAAAATTAATTGGAAAACGTAAAATTTTTATTGAGATATAGGTATTTAAAACCAGCCATTGTCAAATTTAACAAATTGTCTTAAGTTTATTAAAATTGGTGGTCATTAATATACCAGGCGTTTTAAGAAAAAAAAAATTTCAGTGTTATATTACCTTAACATGAATCCTAGCCTTTGTCTATTTAAATTTTGATCTCCCCTATTAAATTAAAAATGTTTGAAATGATAAATCAAAAATTAACTTTTTTCATGTAAAATCATCCATGTAAGATCATCTATGATGATTCTTTAAGAAACGCACTGTAGATAAAGTATAGTATAAAAAATATTCTTAGGTAAGTTAAGTACATTTTTCTTACAAATTTTGCAAATTTCTAATTTTTTGTTTGTGATTTTTTGACATTTCCCTTGACCATTTGCAGAACTTAAATAAACCTATTTGAACAAGTTTGTTTAATAAAAACAGTTTATGGTCATGATAGTCGTCAGTTTTCCCCAACCATACTAGATGTTTTGAAACAATTTTATGTTTAATTTTTGTTGCCACAAACTCTTGATGCTTATATTTTTTTAAATATTTTTGAAACTTGGACATTGCTTTTGACACAATATACTCAACTTCTGAAGTAGGAATTACAAGAGATGTTTTTTCTTGCCCAGTGAAACTTTTATAAAGGGAAAAAATTTGAGAAGGGTCTGTAAATTGTGTACACATCTCGTGAGAGTATTTGCATTTTTTACATTTAAATTGTTCGATAACACGTCGAACTGAATACCCCGCATAATAATTATATGCCGATTCTTCCAAATTTATCTCAGGTTCTTTGACTGCTGCAATTTCTTCTAATTCAGAAACCGGACTTCAGACCGATCTTCTTCAGTATTTAGTTCTTGTGATATATGAACACCTTGAGTGGTTTTTTCGCTGTCACATTTTGTATCAATATTCCTTGTAATTCCTGACAACAAAAGTTGAGTATCTGTATCATCTTCGCAATTCGCGATAACTTTGATGGAGTTAATAAACCCGTTATGGATTTAATCCTGAAAAATAGTCGAAATGACTTGCAGTTGGATTTAAACTCCAACCACCCCGTTGCCTGGCCATTGAAAACAAGTTTTCCAAGAAATCTTGATTTAATCTATTTGTGAGAATAAACTGAATATTTTCCTTTTTTTCACTTTTAAAAAGCTGTTCAATTGCATTTATAGTAATAATAATTGCATCGAAACATGGAGGCCTTGTTTTGCTAATTACGGTCTTTCCCTTTTACGGTACAACTTAATCAATGCTTCAAAAACAGATTTACCTTTGCCAAAAACCAGATTCACACAAGAACTGTTTTCGCTAAGACCACGGTTAAAAGGATTTTTGGCAAAAGGGCGTTTGCTATTTAAAGCATCGAATAAATTATTCATTAGTTCTATAAAATCAGCAATATTATTACCTAGCTCCTTGGGTATAAAACACTTATCGACAGCAGTTCGTATTAGCGGCTGCATATGAAAAAACCTGTAGCGCTAAGGAGCATGACATTTTTTCAAATGCATTAGGGAAAATATGTTCATCGGTAATTTTGGGAAGAATTCTTGTTGTAGATGAAGATTTATCAATTTCATACGTTTTCCTAATAACATTGAAACATATGCTCTTATTTCCCAACTTAAAAGTTCCCGACAACAAATTGTTCCTAATACTTTTGAAAGATGCGGAGCGTCAAATAGAGGAAATTTTTTTAAATTATTATAATAAAAAAAGGTCGTTTCTTAGTAACACTCAATAATTTAAAAGCTGCCCTATAAGAACTTTCTTGGTCACACACTATTGCCTTGGGAATAAAACCAATCTCATTTAGAGATTTTAAAATGTAAAAAATCAAAAGTTTTAAATTCTTACCACTTGTAGTGGTGTGAGAGAAAAAGTATGCAAGTGGAAATTTCCATGATGAATATATGCCTCGAATAAAAAAAAAAACTAAGACATGAGTGGCTTCCGTTGGTTTTCGTCCTCGAGGACCTAAGTCTTCAAAACCTTCTATTAGGTCCAGTTTTTTATTGTATTCGAGGCATTTTTTGATTGACATTTCATCAAAAGCAACCAAACATTTTTTTTTTCATTCTTATCCATACCTGCACACTTCAGCTTAAGACAGGTTTTTATATTATCATCTACGCCAGTCTTAATTGTATTTTGACCAATCCATTTTTGAATGGTGGACGTAGATGGTAATATAATGCCTTTTCTTCTTAAAAAATTGTAACACGATGGTGATTTATAGTACAGGGAGACCGCCAACTTCTTTTCGTTACGGGAATATAAAGTACGACGTTTACCCCGTACTTGCATAATAATAAACGTTTTTGCAGGTATGGATAAGAATGATAAAAAAGGTAACAAATTAAAAATTGAAAATTTGCACGCGAACTTTTTCTCTCAACCGAATAATTCTTCTCTTAATATTATGTATTTTTTTCCTTTGATAAGATTGTGAATGATTTTATTTTTAAGTTTTACTTTTCTTGGGACTGTTTAAGAGTATCCGGGAAGTCGATAATTTTTTTAACAAACTCGTTTTCTTCTTCAAATTTCATTTTTTTCTTTGAAGGTGGACTTAAACGCGGACTATCACTTAATGACACGTTAGTCTTCATATTTTTATAGGTCTTTTTGGGTGTTAAAACGCGTAAATTCTGTTCACTGTCCAATAAACATTTATAATTATACTCTATTTCAGAAGTGTATAGAGCAATAAACTGGGGAATTCCGTTCTGTTTGGCTACATTTCGTGGTAGTTCATAGGCGTAGGTACTTATAATATTTATGAATTTAATTTTCACGGATTAAATGCCTTTATTTTGAAAGAGATTAAATACTAAATAAATACTTTTAATCCTTTTGTATGGGGTCAGGTAATATATACAGACTATAAATACTTTTAAATCATATTTTAAACGTTAGTAGTCACTGCTACGCTGTAGTGTAATCACAATATTATTATCCCAATATTTAAAAAATGGAGGTATTCAGTCCAACGAAAAGATGTACTAAAAATTCTCCACTATCGCTGAGTGAAAAAGTTATTATTTTAAATGTACATGATTGCATAAAACACGATTACCCTAGTTTTACTGTGCAAGAAATTGTTGAAAAATGTTCTCGAATGAGTGGAATTGAAAAGTCCACCATTTTCAAATTGTTGCGGGAAAGAAAAGTAGCAGGTCAAGTGGAATCTCCCAAGCAAAAGCCAGGACGACCTACAAAAGTCCTTGATGAAAATGCTAAATGTATAATTCGAAAAAAAGTTCACTCTTTTTATTTTAAAAAGGAAATACCCACCCTAGACAAAATTTTAATGGAGCTTGGCCGAGATGACAGTATTCCGTTGATAAGTAGAAAACTTTTATGGAAAACTTTAAAAAATATGGATTTTGCCTGGGAAAAGCATAACCGCAAAGCACTTTTACTGGAGAGCGACGAAATTGTTTGTTGGAGACGACAATACTTGAGAAGTATCAAGCAGTACCGCAGGGAGCAAAAGAAAGTTTTTTATCTTGATGAGACGTGGATTAACGATGGTTATATAGTCCAAAAAATGTGGCAAGACAAAAATATAACCAGTGCTCGCCAAGCTTTCATAGAAGGCCTGTCTACGGGTATTAAAGTACCTTCGGGAAAAGGAAAAAGACTTATAATCACACATATTGGAAGCGAAGAGGGATTTTTAAAAGAAGGTCTGCTAACCTTTGAGTCGACTCGCACAGGAGATTACCATGAATTACCTCAGACGTTTTCGAGGACTATTTTGGTGAAATGATAAAATTTCTTCTGGCTAATTCGGTGGTGGTTATGGATAACGCAAGCTATCATTCACGGCGAATAGAGAAGACGCCAACTTCAAGTTGGAGAAAGCAAGAAATTATCGATTGGCTGACTGCAAAAGGTATTGCGTTTGAAGCAAATTTGATAAAAAAAGAACTGCTAGCAATAGCAAACTTACACAAAACTCGTTTCATGAAATACGCCGTGGAAGATATAGCCGAAAAATATAATATAACTGTACTGCGCTTACCGCCATATCATTGCGAACTAAATCCTATAGAACTGATATGGGCGCAGGTAAAAGGATTTGTAGCAAGACAAAACACGACTTTTAAAATGAAAGATGTTAAGCTACTGTTTGATCAAGCCATTACGGAAGCGACACCAGAGAATTGGCGAAAAGCAGTCCAGCATGTAATTAAGCAAGAGGACAAAATGTGGGATCTTGACAACCTCATCGATCAGACAGTCGATCCTTTAATTATAATGTCAAGAGGTGATGACAGTTCGTCAGATGACGAAGAAGACACTTTACAGTTACAATCTACAATTACAATCTATTATAATTTAAAATTGTTATACACTGTTCAAAAAGTGCCAGATCCAAAAGTGACATTTTCAACTGTTTTACTCTACATATTATGTTCAATAAATTTGTGAAAAAAATATATTATTCCATTTAAACAAAAGTAACTTTCTAAAATAAAATAGCATTTAAGTACATTAATTATAAGGTAAAAAACAAGTCCCAGTTGCACGCCTTTGGCGAACCGTTTTCAATGTTTATCAGTGGGTAACAATGGGCAAAACTCATAAATTGACCCAAAACCGGGTGGCACTACCTGCAATCAACGAAAAGAAAGAATTTTACATTGAAACTAATACCCAACTAAGGTAGTGGCATAAAATATTGGTGGATCACCAGGTACCACTTTTGCATACCTAATGAGGTTTTATTGCTCTACACACTTCTGAAATAGAGTATAATAGGAACGGCACTGTCTTTTAATCGATGTCTCTTTTCCGTTTTCCAGTCATTCTCTGTAAAATGTCTTTCGCAAATACATTTGTTTTTAACCATATCTTCCGGAAGACCGACTAGTTGTGTATTTCCTAAAATAACAAACATCGTTAAAAAATAAAAGTAAATATTATCATAAGTTTAAGGAGGTGTCTAAAAAGTTTTGTTGATTTAAAATATGCATTGTGCAAACATTTTAGCTGAAAAAAAATACTTCAAAAATCTTGCTACGATTCACCTTTTTCGAAATATTTACATTTAGGGTTTTCAATGCCCTCAAGATAAAATTTTATTTTCCCACTTGAAGTTAAAATATTTTTTAAATAGACTGTGCATAACAAGTTGAATTATTATAGACGTCATTGTCACTTTTATGGTTTATGTTCTTGTCAGTTACTTTGATGCTTGGTTATAAAAATTCAAACTCACATACGTTTAGTAACGTTATTAAATTTATCACTCTGAATCATGGATGCCTTGACTTTCGGACAAGGAAAATTTTACCTAATCTTAAATTTTGTTTAAAGAAATCTACTGTTAAAATATTTACCATTATTTATGGGACACCCTGTATATTTATTTGTTTATTGTGTAAATTAACATATTATTTTTGTTAAAAAAGATATTTTAAAAAAAGTTATATTTATTAGTAATATAGTTAAATTATATTTGTAAAGTATTAATATAGTAATATAAAGATCATAATCTTTTATAAAAATCAGACTATCAGACCCATAGAACGCACGGGAGTAAAGTGAGAAATAATCATTTACAATAATTCTCAATTTGCCTAGTTCCTAAATAAAAGGGTAAAGACGCTCATCGACTCGACGCCGTTAATCGCCGACGGCCGCAATGAATCCAACCAGCGCAGACCGAAGCAGGCATTTTTCCTAAAATACTAAAAATAGATAAAAACCTTCCTCATACAAAATTGTATTGGCAACTAGGCACGGACCGTGGAGCGAATCCGTCGGGTCGAAGTCCAATGGATCTTAACTTTTTAAAGTTGGGATCCATTCGGTGTACCGTTTTTAATGCATTGCTTTACTTATCTGTTTGTCTCGTTAAATCTGTGGTATAAGGTATATTTTTTTGTATTTAAATCAGCAGCGCGTTTTTATTAAATTACTACCTGGACACTATCTTTCTTCGCGTTTTGTAGGGCACGTAGTAGCCGCGTTTATTAATTATTACTTGGGTTCATCTTCTGAATGTAGTAAGATACAAGTATTAATAATAATAATATATATTTATTTAGCAACATGTGCTACATACATAACCAGAACATAAATTATTAAAAATATACCTGACATACATAAATTGCTAAACGTTGCATTCCACCTTATTTGCGAACTATCGGCAATCGATGATACTGCTGAAATTGCAATTCGTGGTCGATTCGGTGATAGGTATTTCGTGCATGTTACGTCACACATTTTTTTGTGGGTCAGTCTAAGGTAAACAGGGCATCTCGGTCCTGGGAGACAGAAATACCCCGTTAAGGAGTAACAACCCAGATGTGGTGCAACAAAGTCGAATAACAAATAGAATTTAGCAAATACAAGATTTTATATAAAACAGAAAACAAAAAAAATAAAAATGTTACTCCCTAAGTTTTCCCCCTAGTTTTTTAAAAGCATTCAGAGTTGTACATGCCTTAAAAAAATCAGGTAACATATTAAAATCGGATAAACCCTTATGAAGTACAGAATTGAGCATTTGACTAGAATTACACCTATCTAATAAAATAAGTGAAAAAATTAAAAATTTTGATTTTATCGTAAATATACGAGGGTAACAATTTATTTTTCGCTTTAAAGAGAAAGACATATACAATTCTTCCGTCCGTGATATTATAATTACTATCCGTATATTAAAAGAGCAGGGCTAAATGTTGACCGATTGATTGAATTTGCTTCGCTTGATTGGTGTTGAGTTTCTGGTTTTGCTTCACGAATGTCATCCGGAACCGCTTGTATAAAAACACCATAACCCCTTTAATCATACTGTTTTCAGTCATTAATAGAGTGCCGAATTTTCCGGTGCATTTTCTTAAATAACTGCCTGTGCTAAATCATAGAAATTGGTAATGGAAGATTGTTAGATTTTAAGGAAACATTTGTTCGTTTATTTTAAGCAGCCAAACCTGTTTTTAATAATAAAGATTAATAGCAATAAGATTTCGTAGTAACTGGACAGTCTACTTTCAATATCTACCTGGTTTCTCCACTATTTAGCTTTCCCGAGAGGCTAGAGGGGACTCTAAGCTCCTTTAATTACTTATAATTACTCGCGCCCAAGGCATTTTTGTCAACTTTTCTCTTATAACTGTACAAAGTAATAGTGACGGATATTCTGCGACGTCAAAAGTTAGAGGGTGGACTTACACTACCGCTTAAAAGTATTTGCCCACATATTTATGACTGTTTTAAAGTCATAAATAAAAATAATAAACCCATCAATTATTCTCATGAAACGGTTTATTTATAACAAAATGAATATAAACAATACATTTTTTAATTAATTAAATTTAAGAAAATCAAATTTTGGATTCATCTACATGTCCGCCTCGATTTTTAATAACAGCTTCACAGAGTTTCGGTAGTCTTCCAATTAATTTGTTCAAAGTTTCCTGAGGTATCTTGTGCCACTCTTCTTGGATGATCCTCCACAAGTCTTCTTTTGATGTGGGGCATGATTTTCGCACTTGCCTATCCAGTTCATCCCACAGTAATTCGATAGGATTGAGGTCCGGTGATTGTGGGGGCCATACCATAACTTTTAGAAGATGTTGCCTTTGTAATTGACCTAAATATTGCTTGCACAATTTCGACGTGCGCTTGGGGTCATTGTCATGTTGAAAGATGTAGTTTTCCCCAATTATTCGAGTACCAGAAGGAAGTACATTGTCACTTAAAATTATTTTGTAACCCTCTTTTCGAAGAATTCCCTCTATTCTTTCTAATTAGATCGCCCACTGCAGATCCTCCGAATCAATCCCACACCATCACCGAACGGCGAACAAAAACTCGCCTCTTCGTTCCAAAAACCTCGAATTTCGACTCGTCATTCCAGAGAACTTTCTTCCATCGTCATCAATGGTCCATTCTTCAAGTCTTTTCGTCTTATTAGCATCCTTCAGTAGCGGTTTTGATACAGCTAAACGTCCTTTAAGACCAGCATTATAAAGTCGCCGTTTTACTGTCGAAACATTGACCGCTTTTTTACGCTCCTTGTTGATTTTTGATGTGATTTCAGGGGCGGTAAGGTGTCTATTGCGTTTGCTTGTAATTATTATATTTAAATCCTCCTTTGAACTTGTAGCCTTTGGCCTTCCCGATCGAGGTTTGTTGCTAATAGGTTCTTGCTTCTCTGGTGAATTTCCTAACATTTTAATCGACAGTCCGCCTTGGAATTCCCAAATCCGTCGAAATTTGACGGTTAGTCTTTCCAGTTTTATGAAGTCCAATGATAATACCTTTTGTTTCTACCGATAACTCTTTTGTTTTAGCCATTTTAAAGAATGTTGAAAAACCAGCAAAGAAGCAAGCGAAATTATTTACCAATGTTACACAAAGTCAATTCTTGAAGACTAAACACCTTTAAATGTTTCAAATTTCATCGGAAACGAGCTGTAAACAGAATAGTTTTTTAGAAGAAGTGCATATTTTCACTACATTGTTTGTTATTTGCACAAGATTATTTTTAAATACTCGGTGTTTTTCAAGGAACCATTGTTGATAGGTATGCTGTTTCAGCATATATGCAATTTACAAAAGAGATACAATCTAAATATAGGTATAAAGATAAGATTTTTGTATCTAATTTAAAATGTTAAAAAGAATACATGGTGGGCAAATACTTTTGAGCGGTAGTGTACGTCGAGTACGTAACGTCATTCCGTTTAGGTCGATTTGCGCCTGTAACGTCCTCAAACTTTCTCCTCGCATAAAAAACGATAAAACAAAGAAAATCGTGTTGCTGATATTGCAGGTAAACGTTCGAACCTAAAAGACGACAGTTCGAGCGACGAGGAATTCAAGCCGCCCGGCGAGTCGGACGCGAGCGACGAGAAACCGCGTTCGGCGAGCAAACGTAAACGCGGCCGCCCGAAGAAACAGGGCGGATCCTCCGAGGAGGACGAGGTCAGCATCAGCGGGGCCTCATCTGACGAAAGCGAAGTAAGTAACCAACTCGAATTCATCATTATTAGTATACAATACATCTTGTTTACCAATTGAAGGTTAAATCACTCCCTAAAACTCATTTATACAATGCACTAACAGTATTTACCAACAGAAATAGATTTTTAAAATCTGTGCGTGTTGATTATCTACCTATTCTAGTTCATTTCTTCTTATATTTAAAGTTACATCTCATCTTATAAATGAGTCGCCTAGATGCAAATCCCGACAAGTCACATTTTTTCCGAAACCTTTATCAGAATTATCAGCATACATAATAAAATAGCAAAATATATAAGTGTAAAATAGAGCCTCTACATTTGACTTGATGATGTTATTGTGCAATTTAACTTTATAAAAATCATATTTAATTTTTCTTCTTAGGCTTCGATAACTTTTATATTTATTTAAAATTTCAATATTGTTAGGATTCTGAGTGTATTATTTTTTCATAAGATTCCTTTCCCTAATTGATTTTAAGAGACCGTCAATGATCCAGTAAACACTCCATAGTAGGAGAGAGTTCCCTTGAACCGGACATTTTTATTGGAATGGCTCTAGCGGCTAAACGATTCATTTAGGAATTGAAATATTTATATCAACGCTTGTCAGAAAATCAGGCTTTATATTTCTACACTTAAAAGTTATAAAAAGAAAAGTCAAGATGTTTAAATTTTATTTTTCTTATTGTTTACCAAGTGTCCGATTCATGAACAGGTTTCTATGAAACGGACGGTTGTTCCCATGAAATGGACACTAGACGATTTTTATACGGCTTTTATAATTAACTGATTACAATACAGTATAAAAATTTAAAAACATTTGTAACAGAAAAAATTTAACTTTCCCAGAACTGCACAAGAATTGTGAGCCCATTTCGTGCAAAGTTTGCACTGGAACCTTGACAGATTGGTCAAACTGAATTTTCCTTTTCTTCTTCTCGATCACATGAATCATCTTTATTCTTTTCCACCATTTCTTCACACAATTCTTCTAGGTTAGCAGGTATCGGAGACTCATCGTGTATATTTCCGAGGATATATCACTATCAGAATCGTAATCGTTTTTAGCAACTTTTGGTAACTTTATATTCATTTTAGTTTTCTTTGCTGATACTTTTTCTTTTTGAGAGCCTATATTTGTTTTTCGTTTCTTCGCCTTTTCCTCAAATGCTCTCAAAAGTTCATCTTTTTCGGGAGTGTCAGTTATAACAGCACTTTTTCCTTTTTTTCTTTTACTTCGGACTGATTTCCGTGGCATTGCTTTTGGATAGGGTCTAAGAACTTCAGGTGAGCTCGACCTTGTAATGTAATTGATCGATTTAAGTTCTCCACACTTTTAGAACAGCAAGGTCTAGAATGGTCAGAGCTAGTTGAGGGGATAAATTCCAAACAGGTGCTGTTAAACTTCGAGGTCTGCCCACAGGAATTTGAAGTGTTCAAGTTAGAAGTTGACTGAGAAACTATGTTCAATCCTCCAACTTCAGATAAATCATTGGAATTCTTGTCTTGTTCTTGGATTTCTTTGTTGCAATTTTGCTGTGGGTTACAGATGATGCCAGAAAGTCGTCTTCAGTAAATATTGATGAATTAAATGGATATATTTCTGTTTTCAGAAAGCTCTTACAAATATTGAAAAAGATTCACTATATGCAACATTAACAAATCCTGCAACTTCGTATAGACTAACGGTTTTGCCAGGATTTGAGACAAGCCAATTATTTAATGCCACTTTGTACTAGGGCTCGGAATTTTGGAAAATTATGTATTCGAATACTCACTTCGTTTTTTTTTTGAATATTTGAATATTGAAATATTTGAATACTTAAGTAATTAATAGATATATTTAAATAAAGGACACCTCTCATACAAAATATCTTGGGATATACCTTGACGAAATTTTAATTCGCATATACATACTTAATGTCTATTTTATAAATTTTAGATAAAAGTGACATCATATATTAACTCAGTCAATTCAAAGATACAGAATTTTAGTATGGGGAGAATTATACAGGGTGTCCGGAAGCTAGATGCAATCCTTTAAGGGGGTGATAGCTGACTTAATTTCAAACATTTTAAGCTAAATTTGTTTATCAATTTTTTATGGCAATTTTTGCATTTTGCTCAAGAAGTACCAAAATTTCCCACTTAAACGGTAATAGAGCGCAAGTTACAATTAGTATCGGAGTTTCAAAGTTTAGTTTGTTTTGTCTAATGTGTATTAATAGAAATACGATCAATTCCAAGCTTCTGTGTAAACTTATAGAAAAAATAGAGACATTGAAACTTTTTAGTGCGGTGCGAATCGATTTTTTCCAGTCGCCTTCCGTCCAGCTTTTTTAATATACTAATTACAGTAATACTAATTACTAATACATTTTAGTGGCAAACCACTCAAATCGAGCAAGAGATACTTACACAATGATTTGTGACTGATGCTTATTTCTTAAGTGATTCCATAAATTACTTGTTCCTGTCTTGTTCTTGACATTATACAAACACAATTTGCATTCAACGCCATCATCCGTTCTACTGAAGTATTGCCAAATTTTGCTTTTCGAACTCATATTGACTTACTACTAGACATACTGTTAATTAAGTCAATTAATTTAAAATTAACCCTTATACCGTACTTAATCGTTCGCTTTTATACACAACCAGAGTCAAATACAACTAGTACAACTACGCCGTGCCGTGTATCGAATATGCGAATATTCGAGTATTCAAATATTTGTAGAAATGAATAAATTTTTTTGCAAAAACTCGATATTTGAATATTCGAATATTTGAATATTCGAATAAACCGAGTTTGATTCCGAGCCTTACTTTGTACCTTGCCTTAAAAGGGCCGTAAACTGTCACATCAAGTAGTTGCATTGCATACGGTGACTGCAGTGGGGAGGGAGTGTTAAAATGATTATATTATTTTCCCTTGCAAAATTAATTACTTGTATATTCACATGAGTAATCTGGTTATCCATAATAATCAAAGCTTTATCTTCACTCGTGGGTTAAACATGGTTAACAAAATGCTTTAGAGACTCTACAAATATTTCTTTTGTAATCCACCCAGATGGATTTGCAAACCCTTTAGACCCTGTCGGTGCATCTTTAAGCATAATGTCCTTAAAATAAACCCGAGGAAACACGAATACAGGTGGCAGTGATGTGCCGGCAGCATTTGTAAAAAAAAAGTGTGGTGACAAGCGTTCCTCTTTCGGCAGATGCAATTTGACCAACCTGTTTGGAACCCCTTACTGCTATAACTTTTGGTGATTTTGTAACTGTCATACAACCGGTTTCATCCAGGTTCCAAATCATGTTGGCTGAAAATCCATATTTCTTGTACAACCTTACGTTTGAGGTGCCTACGTTTGATTTATTAAAACTAGATGCTCTGCTTAAAGACGTATTTTCCGGCTGACGGAGCGACGAATCCTTGTTGCGTTTCATAAACCCATGAAGCCAGTGAATTCCAGCTTTAGAATTTTTTTTCCATTGTGGTGGAATAGATATGTTGTTCGCCAATGCAAACTGGTATGCAAGCTCTCTTGTTTGCGTGGTAGTTAAGCCATGACACATTTTCGATGTTGTTTTAAAGTAAGAAACTAATAATTGTTCCTGTTCTGCCGAAAAAGTTTTTCTGTTTCCAATGTTGCGGTTGTAAACAAATTCATTGCCAGGCGCATTTTTCGCTTTTTTTACAAGTACAGCTAATAAAGACTTTGAAATGCCGAAGTTTTTAGCTGCTCTTTCCGAATCGACAAACCTTGGTTTACAACTGCATCTACAGCTTCACGAATTTCTTCGTCAGTCTTTCTTGTTCGCTTTGACATAATAAGCCAAGCCTAAAAGAAAAAAATCGGTCAACTATTTTACCCATAACTTTATTCCTTGTTTCCATGAATCGGACGTCCGATTCATGGATATCGTTGGTGAACTTAGTGAACTATTTATTTAGTGAACCCGTATTTTTACTTTTATGGTTTAAAATATAAATGAGATCAACATACCTGGGTGAAACTAGACCTAGTAAGCAAACAACCAACACAAAAATCTTTCGGATATCTTGAAAAATAGCCAGTCTAAATAAATTCTTAAAACAGGTAAATATTTACTTTGCTTGCCACAAATATTTCACTGAGTGTACTAATACCAAACGATAACCACCACGCGTTATACGGTCAACTAATATACAGTAAGCATTAGAAATAGGTAGATATGTAACCAAACATGCATTAATCGATGTGTCCGTTTCATGGGTTGTCCACTTCAAGGGAACTCTCCCCTACCATGTATACATAGCCATACCATAGATCTAAGAAGGTATAGCATTATAAATGCTAGTTCTATTACGAAATATAATATATATGTATTGAATAATAAAATATCGTTTGTAATTTGCTCATCTCCGGTTGTAGGACGCACCATCCTCGAAACGAAGGAAATCCGTAACGAAAAACAGCCGAGGTAGGGCGGCCAAGACGCCCTCGAAGAAGGGCAGACCGGCAAGGGCGGCGGCCACGCCCCGTAGCGCCAAAGGAAAACGGTGAGTCGCTTAATTCTTTTCAATTCACTGTTTGGCAACAGTTAGTTATCGGTTGAAGTTTCCGGATTTGATTTCGGACACTCATATATTCTTTATTCCTAATTAGAGACGAGTGTTCTATTGGGTTTAAGAGAATGGCGGACATCCTTCCTGGAACCTAAAAAATAGAATTTCCGTTTCTTTTTTTAAGTTTAAATGGTTAAGGGTCGAGGAGCAGTGGAAATCTTTCTTTGAAAAAAATTCACGGAAAAAATTACAAAAATTGAAATATTTTGAAAACTTGTGTATGGATTTTAGTTTCATATGAATGCAGCTGAATTTCTTTGTCAAAAAGGTTTCCTTGTATATGCAACCATTTTGATTGAATAGTTAGTGATGGGATTGTAAAAACCTTGATATTGTCAAATGGTTTACAACAATCTTTAGATTTAAATAAGTCATGTAACGATTTTTTTGAGAAAGAATCTCTATGAGAAAGACGGATAGAAAATTTCTATATATTTATCATTAAAATATTTCCTTTACAATCAATCTGTAATTAAATGTGGTGTAATTCCATATATTATCCATAGAAAAAGAAGCAGAGACATCCCACCAATTTTAAATCACATAAGACACAAAAAGTGTAATTTATTTTACTCTGCACTTTTTTTTTCAGATTTTTCAAATAAATTTCTTTGGAAATGTTCTGAATTTTTTAATTAACTCTGCGACATTCTAATGTTAACCCTCGAATTTGGTCCTCCATGTACTTAACCCTTAACTACTGTGGTGCGGTCACCATGACCGCAGCGCTTATCAAGATCTCTAAAATTTGCCCCCTCTCAAGTTATAATGCCTTGGGCGTCCTTGTACCTTTAAATTAGAACAATTCAAGAAAGCAGTGCGAGTACGTCGTGTTTTATGTCTCTATTTTTTTAGTTACGCCGAGTTAAATTTTTTTTGCGGTCATAGTGACCGCAGTACAGTAACGGTGAAATATTTTATTCTTTGCTTGTAACGAATATTCAAATTTATTATGGCTAATGATGCGCCAGGTCCGTCAAAAAAAATTCGGTTTTGCGATACTGATTTTGAGTCTACAGGTTTAAGGTGGTTAGATGAAATCGAAAATGAAATGTTGACTGCAATTGAGAGTGATGAAGATAGTGCCAGTGAAAGTATTTATGAACCAAGTGAACATGACACTGATACAGAACAGGAAGGGGAAGAAGAGGAGTTTGCCAATACCGACGAGCAGGAAGATTCTGAGGATTATGAGGAACCGGTAAACCAAGCTTCCAAAAAATCAAGAAATTTCTATGGCAAAAACCGATTCAAGTGGTCATCTGAGAGCTTTACATCGCGAAGCCGAACTCCAAAGCACAATATTGTGCTTCGTTTACCAACTCTACGAGGATCCGCTAGTCTGTTAGGGCATGAAGCACAACCTTTTGCAGTTTGGAACTTGCTGATCACGGATGATATGTTAAAAACTATTTTGCATTGGACTAATGAGAAAATAAAGAAACAAAGGGCCAATCTAAAAAATTCATCAAGATCAGAGCATCAAGATTTGGACATTGTTGAGTTAAAAGCTTTTATCGGCCTGTTATTTTACAGCGCAATTTTTGTGTCAAATCATGAAAATATATCCAGAATATTTGCAACCGATGGCACTGGACGAGAAATATTTCGATGTGTGATGAGTAAGCAGAGGTTTGCATTTCTATTAGCGTGCTTACGCTTTGACAATTCTTTAGACCGAAATATCAGGAAACAAGAAAATCCACTTGCTGCAATATCTGAACTTTTTGATCAGTTTATCAAAAATTGTCAGACTCTATATTCTTTGGGAGTAAACTGCTGCATTGATGAGATGTTGGTCTCTTTTCGAGGAAGGTGCAGGTTTAAAATGTATATGCCCAATAAGCCATGCAAATATGGAATCAAGATCGTATGTATGACAGATGCACGTACACACTATTTTTTTAATGGGTATATATATACTGGAAAAGACTCTGATGGATTTGGTTTGGAAGAACATTTAAAAAAATTTAATAAACCAACACAGTCTGTATTGAGATTAGTACAACCAATAGCTGGATCAAATCGAAATATTACCGCCGATAACTGGTTTACTTCTTTAGAACTTGTCGAGCAATTAAAGAATCGGAAACTTACGTATGTCGGAACTGTTAAAAAAAATAAAAAAGAGATTCCCCCAGATTTTTTACCTAAAAAAGACAGAAAAATTGGTAAGGATGGAACTTTATTTGGTTTTACTAAAGACGTAACCTTAGTTTCATATGTTCCACAAAAAAATAGAGCAGTGATTCTCGTATCATCCATGCACCATTCGACATCATTTGACGATGGCACGGAAAAGCCAGAAATTGTAACCTACTATAACTCTACGAAGGGCGGGGTAGATGCCATAGATGAAAAATGTGCCAAACACTCTACAAGTCGCCGTACAAGAAGATGGCCTATGGTTATATTTTTCCGAATCTTGGACATAAGCGGAGTAAATGCCTATATTCTTCATCAGAGTTATAAGAACAATAAAGTAATGGAAAAAACCGACTTTATTAAAATTCTTGCTGATGAGCTAGTCAGGCCGCATTTAGAAAGAAGAGCCAATAATCCAAGAATTGCTCGAGATCTACGGTCTACAATAAAAAGAATTCTAAATATTCCTGAAGAACGTCTGGAACAGGTGGAAATGGAAAAATTGGAAAAAAGGAAAACGTGTTACACTTGTCCTTCAAAACTAAAAAGAAAAACTTTTCATTTGTGCTACATGTGTACAAAACCCATTTGTGTTGAGTGTTCGACAAAGCTTTGCATAAACTGCAGGCATAATTTGTAACTTTTTTAACATGTGCAATTTTTTTTAGATAATGTTGTTTATGTAATGTTAAGTTTTTTTTTGTAACTCCATACCTTTATCTTTAAGAAAAAATAAGCCATATTATTTTAGAATTATTACTTTTTGTTTAATGTTTATTTTAAAAAAAAACTGTAAAATTTTGAAAAAAAAGCCTTATGAAATAAAAACATTTAAAAAAAAAATATATTTACTGGTTTTGTTTGTTTACCTTCGATTTTCATTAAAAACCTTTAAATATTTATTATAAATAATAAAACAATATGAAAAACACAAAAATATATTTTTTGGCGGTAATTATATTTGCGGTCACCATGACCGCACTACATGCGTAACGCTATTAAATCGACACTACAGTAGTTAAGGGTTAAGTATATTGAATCAAAATTTGGTTCCTCTAAGAAATCCCCTAATATGTATCTAGTTTTCTCCATAAATGGAAGGAAAACGCCCAAATGTGGCAACCCCTGTGAAATAATACAAAAAACCGCAATTATCGGCAACCGGGTTTTTTTTAACCTTTTTTATCGGAATTTCTTTGTTCCCCCATGGAAATGACTATATACACGAAATTTCCCTCATAATTAATTAAGTAAAACTTATTGTGCTTTTTTTGTTTGTTGGTTCATAGGGGTCGTAAAGCCAAAGACGTGTCCTCCGAGGAAGAAGAGGAGGAGGAAGAGAAGGCGGGCAACGAGGGCAGCTCCTCAGAGGACGAACCCTTAGTCAAGAAGAAGAAGGGCAGCGAACCACCGACCGACGACGAGATCAAGTCGTTTATCAAGAGCGTGCTAGAGGGCGCCAACTTGGAGGAGATCACTATGAAGACTGTCTGTCAAAGGGTGTACGACAACTATCCGGACTTTGACCTTACCGCTAGGAAAAACTTTATTAAATCCACAGTTAAATCTGTAAGTATATATTGGGGGATTAATCGATAGAATGGACTGTATAATAATTAATAAAAATACCAATAGGTATACTTGACTGGCTAATTATATTAAATTAACATGTAATGACAGTAAAGCTCAAAAGCTATATTAAGACTAAAAAACTATAACAAAATAATCGCATAGAAAACCAAAAGTCATATTAAGCACAAAATAATGGCTGAGCACGACGACGGCGGTGTCTGGACCCCGCCAAACGCAGGGACAATGGCAGCATTGTCGGCTTTATTATTTGAGTCTATTAGACTTAATTATGGCTTAAAGCTCGAATCTGATGCCGCCAGTTTTGCATAACAGCAAATGTCAATAAACCAAAAACTAATAATTCTTCATATATATCGACGTATCCAAATTCAGGAAATGTCTAAGTTAAATTAATATTGTATAAATCTTGTGAAAATGTGGATAAAACAATTTTTAATCCGTGGATTGATGAGGTTTTTTTTAATGAACGCTTAAGAGCGTTTTAAAGGAATTTTTAAAACAAAAATCAAGCTGATCTGAGCATTAGAAGTGGAGTTATGACCCAAGTTATCTCAAACTGTCATTTATCTCAATAATTTTCAAAATTTTTGACAAAAAAAATTTCTAATGAATGGATTTTTATGATTTTTTCAATGGAAACTTAAAAAAGTTTAAAAGAAACTTTTAAGACAAAAACCATTTCGATTTGAGGACTAGAAGTCAAGCTATGACCCAAGTTACCTCAAACTGTCTCCTCTTGGACATGATTTTGAAAAAGGTGACTAAATAAACCTCTAATGCATGGATTTGCTTCATTTTCGTCCCTATTGAGTCCTTTATTAGGAAAAAGAAATTATGACCTATGCAGTATGAGAAAATTGAACCTCTAGTCCAAATCCATTTTATTTCACATTATACAGTGGAAGAAAATCTGGGGTGAAAACCTATTAAATCTAAGCAGATTTCTCGTATGTATGGGAAATTTTGGAATTAGAGCTTTTTTTGAAGACAAATTTTACATATTTGTTCGTAAAAGTTACCAAAAAGGATTGGAATGTTATTGAATTAAAATAGTTAGTAAAATTGACTTTTATTTGCCTGGACGAGGCTTGGAAGTACTTATTATTCCAGGCATTCAAGGTGATCCTTTTAAGTTTTCTTTCATTTGATATTTTCCACAATCAAAAGGAATTTATCTCTCTTATAAAATGCGCCAAAAGAATAAAAAATTAATTATAAGATAATTTATTTCTTCCTTTAGGACATAAATGTAGACTTAAAATAGTGATTTCCTTATTTTTGGAGGTGCTAAAAATGCCTGAGAGAGATCAAAAATTACTCTAAAATATTGGAGAACGGGATAAAAAAAATCCAATTCCAAGAGGTTCAGAAAATGAGCTTGGAAAGATATGAACAATTACGTACATTGGTCAATAGGTCCTGGGATTAACCAACTGATGGCGCCACTATTGATTAGTACTAACCTTCAAACGATACGTGGTCCTACGTTATTAAACTGTCGGTTGATCGTCAGTTTCTAGGATACCGCGGTTTGAGTGACACTATTTTTTTTCTGGTGAATTTTTGAAAAAATGTTCTTTAATTTTTACTTGTTTTCCTTTTTCCATGAAAAGTTATTCTGGATCAGAGATTTTTAAATTTTTTCCCCACTGTATGGGAAATTTGTAAGTTAGGCATTTCAAGCTAGCTTTTATTCCCGAAATTTGACGTAATTTTAGATCTCTCGCAGGCATTTGATGCCATTTTTATATCTGTCAGGAATAAGGAAAATTCAATTTTTTTAGTCGACATTTATGTTCTAATATAAGATATAAATCCCTTCTGATTAAGAAAAATACACCTATTATACAAGTTTGATATCGTAAGAAGTAAATCTAGGACATATTTAACAAAAAATTAAAGTTTTTCAAGAGTACATTAAAGAACTTGCATATAACAAAGTTTCTGTAGTAGAAAAATGAAAATATCACTGTTAGTCTTTATCAGGTATCCTAGATTAACTGTGATACAAGTTTCGTAAGTCTAGGTTGAACACAATTCTTAAAACAAATCCTCTAAAAGACAAAAAAATTATTACCTAACAAGTAAAGCTTGCTTCAAGACATGATTTTTTTGTGTCCCACTCTGTATGTGTAAAATTATTTTTAGTTAGTAGTACAACGTGGTTTGGGCGATATCTTTGTCCTGTATATAAAAAATCACATGCATATCTGTATGCCTAATTTAACTCTCTCTTCTTTTCCAGCTTATATCAACGTGAATAAACCAACAACCATCCGTACCATTTTTTTTTTATTTAAAAGAACTACGTTGGACATTTGTCGGTACAATTGTCGTGTTTCGCGGTGTTTCTTTCGTTACTTGTCTAAGTGAATGTTCTTTTAAGGTAATTAGATATACATACTTTTCGTAGTAGAGCCTTGTTGTAAAAAAAAAATAGTTTAAAATGTTCACATATTATAATTATATTTGTTTCGACGGCTCGGGCGGAGCTCGGGTTGTTATTGTATTTTTTTTTTAATTTTATGTAAAAATATGATTATATTAATATTAATCTTTCCTAAGTATGTTGGTTGTTTTATTTTTTACCCCGTCTGTACAAAGGAAAATTTATCGTTTGTCGGGATTCTTCAGGAAGCAGAAGAAAGATCGTGTTTCTGCTTTATGGCTTCCAGAGAACCAAAGGAAAAAACATGAAAGATCATAATTTATGTATTTATACTTTCCTATCTTTTAAAGTAATTTTTAATTTCAATAAACAAGACCCTCAAGAAAAAGAACAGGGTAATACAATAAGAATCCTTTTTTTTATGTTAAAAACAAACATTACCTTTTAAGTCTCATTTACCTTTTTTCAAATAATTAGACAAATAACAATGAAACTCCAAGTTAGAGTCATATAGTAATATACAGATCGTGTTATCGTGAGCTACGTATTACCCAAAATAATGGTAACACCGCTTGGTTGCGGCTTGCAGGCGGCGGAATTTTTCGTTTTAATTTTTATGAACCGGGAGTCAGCAGACCTCACTTTGCTGTGTTACTGCATGTTGCATTAATAATTTTTGAGCGTTATTTTCGTGTTTTTTTCACTATGGCGGTTTATACCCCTTCCGAAAGAGTTCAACTAATTAAATGGTTTTATGGAGACAATTCGGCAGTACAATGTAGAGACATTTGAGAATAGACCGATTCCTTGTGCAAAAACGGTTTTAAATGTGGTTACAAATTTTGAGACATCTTTTTGTCTTCAAGATTGTAAAAAATGCCACACAAAACGTCAAGAACCAACCACCTGTTGAAGTGGTCCAGGATATAGAACGGCGGGAAGAGATGGTTTGCAGTACCCTAGAACTTGATTCGACACGGTCAAGTGTTCGAGAGGAACTGGGAATGAGCAATAAAACTGTTGCTCGTATCTGGAAAAAATATGGGTACAAATGTTTCAAGTATTCAAAAACTCAGGAAATATTTTCTGAAGACCAGTGGCGAAGAATGGAATTTTGTGAAACCATGATGGAAAAGGCAAATGAAAACGAATATTTTTTAAAAAATATTTTGTTTTCTGATGAATCATCTTTTCCATTACATGACAAACACAATCCTTCCATTGTTCGTTATTGGTCTCAGGAAAACGAGCACAGAAGTTTTCAGTTTCGTGCCCAATATCCTCAGAAATTGATTGTTTGGGCGACAATGTTATAGGGCCATTTTTTATTGATGGCACTTTAAATGCCCAAAAGTACCTTGAGTTGCTGCAAAACCAAGTTCTTCCTGCCATTCAAATCCTACTACCTGATGTAGACCTGGGATCGGTTTATTTTCAGCAAGATGGCTGTCCTGCTCATAACGCGGCTTGGGTAAAAGAATTTTTAACAAATACTTTTTCTAACCGCCTTATTAGTGGGACTGGCGATATTAAATGGCTTCCTAGATCTCCGAATGACTTTTATCTGTGGGGTTACCTTAAGCAGACCATTTACAAGCATGAATTTAGTAGGCCAACAAATTTAGAGGAATTGCGAAATAAAATTGTCGAAGGTGTCAATTCCGTTTTACCTGAAACTCTTTTGGAGGTGCGAAATAGCTTTTACGATGGGTTAAGTTTTTGTTTAGCGAAAGAAGGCGGTTTATTTGAGCCTTTTATTTAAAAAATGATATGTTGTCAAGTTTGTTTATTAGAGTTTTATTTCTGATTTTTTATTATATTTTTATCAAAGTTGATATTTTTTTAGAATAACGCTTTAATTTTTTATTATGCAAAACACAGCATATTAAACGTTTTAAGATTACAATTCTATGCGGGTTTTACACATTGTCATGTCTGTAAAACCCGCATTAGAATAAATATTTTAAAAATGCCTGAATTTTCGCGTAATATTTTGGGACATTTTGTCGCCAAACGACGCACCTCCCACGAAAGTCAGATGTTTACTAATCCCGTCCAGTGTCGCTAGTTTGATTTTGCAAGGGGTAATAGAATATCCAATGAAAAGGTAACAGATTTGAAAAAAAGGTAATAAATTGTCAAAAAAGTTGTGATTGTTGGGTTAGGCATATTCTCGGCTCGAATCTATATTTAGTTTAAAAAATAAATAAATTTTGACTGTTTAACGGATGCCGATATGAAACGGAAACATTAAACCATCATGCGCGAAGAAAAAGACGCCTATTATGAAGTGTACTACCATTTAGTTTTTGCAGTTAAGTATCTCATATATCAAATTGTTTGGTTCGAGGAGTAGTATAATATGTTTCTTTATCCCTACTTCATGGCTTGGTGTTTGTTTAATCCGAGTTTATCTACATTTTCAAATTCTTCTAACGTCTCAAAAAGTTACCAACTAGATACTGAATTAAAATATTGTAAAAGTAATATATATAAAAGTCTCAATATTTAGATAAACATTTTAGAGATTTTATTAGATAAAAATATTTTATGACATTAATATAATGTATTTATCTTTTATCTCTCACGTTATTAGACAAAGATAGAAATAAAATCAGCTTTTTAGAAGTTCAGGTGTCGACCAAAAATGAAAGGCGCCGAATTTAATGGTTTTCTTTTATAAGTCAAATGTTTGAAAAAAAAATTAGTAGTATTAGTAGGGAGTACGTGTTAGGTAGTAAGCCATTTTTACACCAGTACAAAAAAACAAGATTAAATAAGGCTCGTTGGTAATTCGCATACATATTAGGTTAATCTTTATTAAAAAAAAAAACTTAACAAAAACTACAACAAAACAAGATATGAAAAACAAAAAATGTATTAACAACCAAAAAAAACTTAAACAAAATATGGATTTTTGGTTTATAACCATATTAAATAACTAACACTAATAAGGATTCAAATTTTTTTAAAGTGTTTCTAAGAACTAACAAACAACTCCTATAACTAATCTATCACTCAATCAAGGAAACTAATAAACTATAAGCTTTAATCATAGAATTCGTTTTAGAAATATATTTGTTGATTAGCACTAAATATTAAATCAGTCAAACTAATAGTTACTTTGGTCCTAAAGTTGCTTTTTTATTTTATTAGTATATTTTATTTATGAGTCGGTAGTAACGCAAAGCGTGGCGGCGCGTCGCCACGATCTTTGGATCGCGAATTTCAAATAATCAGGAGTCGAAATATGAACTCAATTCATTATGTAGGTAGAGCGCTTTTATTTTCTTTTTAAAAGGTAATAGGTAATAGATTTTAGATGGATTTTGGCAAATGGTAACAAGGTAATAAAAGTTTTGAAAAAGTAATAGATCTATTACAATTGCAATAGACTGGCAACCCTGATCCCGTCCTTGGGGCGGTCGCAGTCACTCGTACACGCGCGACGTTGCAAAATTTCGCCTCTATGCGGTTTCCTATAACTGATCAAATACAATCTTCACTTGCTTATTCCTAAGCTGATAAATGTTGTGATTTACTTAATTTATCAAAATGCTGCTTTACTGCTAATAACTAAAAACTGATTTGCCTTCCCATTACCTCAATTCAGATTTACTGCAGGAAAAAAAACGACTTATTCAGGTACAAAAACGATCTATTTGTAACCAATTTAAACTTAAATTAAAAACAGTTTATGCATCGGCGATTGTGACTTCAACCTCTACACCGGGTTCGATGTTGATCGAGGTGATCTGCTTGACGATCTCTGAGGGTGAGTGAAGGTCGATTACTCTCTTATGGATTCTCATTTGGAACCTAAAAAATGTGTTTTTAAGGGGTCAAATTTCAATGTTTGGTAATTATTTGATTATTGTTAGTATCGAAATTAATTAGGTTCATAGAACATAAAAATTGGGCTATTGTAAGTACATCCACAAGTGACTCTTAAACAGAGAAAAACAAACCACCGAGAAGCGACAAAACCCGCATTTACCGTTGATTTTCTGGGGTCCAATTTTGGTGCCCTTGAGCGGGCTTAAATGACTGGCACTACATATAAAGTAACGGAGAGAAATACGACAATTAATAGATTAAAAATTTTATTGGAAATTTGAAATGAAAATTATTACATTACTTTACTGTTGGTATAGTTAAGTTATAGGTATACCTAAACTATACCCGGTGACAGGAAAAAGGGAACACGCAACAACTTTTTTATTTTTCAAGATAAACAAATGTATGAAAAAATATACTGGGTGTCCCATTTAAAATAAGAAAGTTCTTGTCATTTCCGGTTCAACCGGAAGTGATCAAAAACAATTGAATACGTCAAAATATGCCTTTATAACCATTCTATTAACATACCAAATTTCATTTGTTTATCTTGAAAAATAAAAAAGTTATTGCGTGTTCCCTTTTTCATGTGTCACCCGGTATAGTGCCAACTATAAAAATTACCATTTAGGATAAATAATGAAAAACAAAAAATCTTCTAAACAAACTTTCATTTTTTGAGGAAATAATATTGGCTCATTGTATAATGAAACACAAAAATACATTGGCAATAATTAAATTAAACCTAGGTACATTTATACATTCCGCAAAATTTTTAGTTTTCGAACATTTTTATCTTTATTTGTTTTTAAGACCCTATTATTATATTTAATGGTGTAAAATATTTTCAACCTTATAAATAATTTTAAGATAAAGGTTTTTGGAAAATGTGCACAAGGGTGTTCATAATTAATAGTTTTTATTATGTTAAATAAATTGTTAGATATTCCCTGGTTTATGCACATTTTCTCAAAATTACAATTGAATATTTCCTTTAATTTAAATATATATTATGAAATAAACTCTTCTGGAGGAGATTGTAAGCCACCAAAATTACATATACTGGAATTATAAGCCTTAAAATGAAGAAATAATCTATTTATATCCATTTCATCACACATTTTGCCGAAATTGGTGCAGGTATCACAGTTAATATGAACTTCAAGTGCTCTTTTCATAATATAGCCACAAACATATCGAAAGGCATTTTCTGTGGGAATATGGTTGGTCCTATAACCAGAGAAAAACAAATCACCTAAACCACCAAAAAAAACCACCACATGGTGGTTTGTTTTTCTCTGATATTACCGGACTAACCGACGGCTGGCAGGGGACCGGCAATAAGACAGGTATACCAAATAAGCTCGCACATGCGTAAGAAAAATCGGTCCCGGCTTTGTCCATTCTCGGTGGTTTGTTTTTCTCTGTCTTAAATATCAGTTGACCCTTACCAATCCCTACATTCTCCCTCACCAAGAACTCATTTATATACCTTAGCAAAAAAATTTACAACCATGTTCCTCTATGTATCAGACAAATTTTAGAAGTTAAGAGATTCAAAAAGGAATTTAAATCACTTTCATTATCCAGGCCATATTATAGCCTTGACGATTTTTTCAATGATACCTTTTAACCTGTGCTCTGACATCATTTTAGTGTTTTAGTTTTGTTTCCTGTTAAATAATTTAATTTACTTCTTCTAAATTCTGTTTTATTGACAGCTTTACTTATTTTTTAATGAAATTTATCAAAAAGATGCTTTTTTTTTTCTCAATCTGTTTTGTTATGATTAATTTTGGCAATGTGTGTAAATGTTATGGTAAAGTGTTTTAGATGTTATGTTTGTTTGAAATTTGAAATTTAAAGTAAATTTGGAATTTTTTAGTTTTTAGGATGCTTGTACACAAGATTTTGTTGTCTTACGTAATATAGCACATTTTCTTTCTTTCTTTAGTTCAAAGTTGGCATTGTGTCGGTGACTTAAGAATATTTGTTAAAGTAGTTGAGATCAAGTACATTATAAAGGTAAGTAAAATATGTAGTGGTTAATTTTTATGATGTTATCATGTTTAAAATAGATAGAGAAAAGTATTTTGTTTTATAATTTTTGAAAAATTACAAACAAAAAATAAGGTGTGCGGTTACTAGCACAATAAAAAGCAAAATTTTTTTTTTAAGCATACAACTTATGTTTTATTTTGTTCAGCCAGTAACCAACTATAATTTTTCAATATTAAACCATTTATTTACCTTTAGAAATACTGTCTGATTACTGGTATATGATTAATTTTTGGTCCCATCCAGTAGTCATCCACTAACAAAAGTTTAATGTTGAGATGGTTTTATTTGCTTCAGAAAAAGAATTGTCAAAAAAGGCCGAGTGCTAAGAAATATTCTGAAGAAAACCTCAACTTAGATCTGTAGTAGATCTCTTTTTGTTGTAGAAAAGAAATTTAGTTTTTTGTTCCTTTATTTCAAATAATACAAGGTATTCCTATTTTTATAGTTTGTTACAGAATGCCCATTTAAGATTAGGCAAAGTAAAACATATTTTTTCCATTAATCATTTATATATTTTTATATTAAATTATTATTCATATTTATTTATTTTTTTCTTTTGTAAAAAGGGTTATTAATGAAAAAATCTTTAATTACTCAGCATAAGTGTATGATCACTAGCAAAAATGCATTTTTGTAGGAAAAACCATATTTTTTAAGAACAAGTACTAAAGATTTCCAATTTGAGTTTTTTTTATGATAAACAGACACCTGCCGACATCAATTTCGTGATTAAAAAAAGTATTTTATCTTTAATAGAATTTTAAAGTTAACATTTGACAAAACTGTCCGACTACTGGCATGTACACCCTATAAAAGTAAAGCAATATCTTTATTATGTGACTATGACCAATTTCAGTGTTCTCACCATACAAGTTCGAGGATAATTGTATTCATTTAAATGTTAAGAAATCCCTTGCATGTTGTTTAATGAGACACAACATTTTTAACACATGCAATTCTGAGTGTGATTACTCATTTTGACTCTTTCAGAAACTTCAAGAGTATTTAGGTTAAATGCGGATTCTACCACTACTACTAATCCTTTCTTACCTGTCCCAAGTTTTCGAACCTTCACCACAAGGTGTTTTCCTGGTGGTAATCCTCAAAATCTTGTTGGGCATACGCACGGGACCTTTGACCCTCAATTTTTGCTTCTTGGCAGCGTCGATGAGGTCGGAGCAGACCTTCTCCAGGGACCGGACGTTACGGGAGGTCAGGGTGATCCTGATCCTGTGAATCAACGCGGCCTCCTGTCCGGGTTTCTCGGGGTTGACTTCCTTGGTCGCCTGCGTTATTAATATGCAAAGTTAAACTTCCGTTTTTAGGTAAACAGAAGTCGGGTCGATCTTACCATTTTATTTTCTGGTCGAGATAGTTCAATTAATCTCTTGTAATTTTACCAGCGCTGAACCAGAAAACTTCTGGGATGCTTTCGTTACGATAGTCAAACGAAAAAGAACGTCAACGTGACACGCGTTGAAAAAGTGAGGTTAGTTTCGGGTTTTTTTTCGGTTCGCGTGGTTGGTAGCACTGGCTTATCAGTTTTGCCAATAAAAGAATAAGAATTTATTGGAGCTGAAATATGAACCAATAAGCTGTTGAAGCTAAAGAAATAAATTTACAGTTTAGCAAGCAATTCAGGTAATTTTCTAAATTTTGTCCAGGCAGTTTAGTTTTTAGGGTTTTTCGGTTCGTGTGGTTGATGACAATGATTTTGTCAGTGTTGCCAGTAGAAGCATAAATCTTATTACAGCTACATCCTTGGGAAGATAACAAGCGGGAAGACCAATGGCGTAACAATAACTATACTATTGAGATGGAAGAAAACCTTTGAAACCGATAAATACAATTAGACAATTTAAATTTCCCGTCATGGATTTTTTAAAAATTAGTTGGCAACAATGTAAAGAATAGACTTGTCAAACGTACGACAGATGTCAGTTTTGCTTTAAGGTTATGTTGCCCTAAGAGCCATAATTTAAACAAAAAAAAATAAAGCACAAATATAAATATGAAACGTTATTCTGGACCGATCCCTCTCACTTAATGTTATTATTCGCGTTTTTACTGCTAAAATCCAACTAAAATAGTGCCTGGCCTAATGCCCTTATGTCCTAATTTGACAAATTCCAGCTCCTATGTTGCTTACCCCAAGAACAACAAAACATTAATATTTTTACGAAAAAACCCCTATAACGTTTAAAAATAACCCAAAATATGGCGAGTTTGAAGCCCCGTGATGCAAAAGAAAAAATATCCCTGGAAAACTTCACTGTCGAGAACTTCTTGGGGGCCATCGAAGATT